>NW_026889751.1:13290000-13450000 GCF_033153115.1 Saccostrea echinata
AAATGGTACCCAACGGTTAAATCATCGGGATCGAGATGCCTCTCATACCTCGATACGCATACGGATACGGATACGTATACGGATACGTCAGAAAGAACAATCTCTAGTAGTATGTCTATTTGAGTAGAGCTTATAATCATAAGTCGAGAATATTTGATACGATTAACCGATTAATTGGTCGGAACGTCTCCCGGTTAACCGATTGGCAATTCTGTATTCGATTGCCATCCCTAATATATATATATATATATATATTAGGGATGTCAATTTTACTCGGACAGCTTAGTCGAATAGTCGGAGGCTTTAGTCGAACGATAGTCGAGTACTCGTTGAAATTTAAGCTTCGTGGTATATAAAGCGTAAACTGCCCCAAGTTATGTTATATCTTATAACATAGGTTAAAATAAGCTTCATTCCTATATATATATATATATATATATATATATATATATATATATATATATATATATATATATATATATATATATAGCACAAAGAAATTCACTTTTATAAGGATACCCACTTCCGCCCCAGCCCGGGGTTGAACTCTCGACCTACGGAATCTGTCTCCTAGCAGTACAGGAACAGCGCGCTAGACCGCTCGGCTATCTAGGCAAGTCAAAAAACTTGCTTTCGATGCCGATGGAATTCTCGCAGCGCTGCTCCACACTACACGGTCATTGAGAATGGAAGTGAGATACAGTTATTTGGACATTAGTTTTATTAGAGGATCGTTACCAATACACGTTGTAATGAAATCAATTTTTATTTATAAAGCACATTTTACAACAACTCTTAAACTAACATAATTGCCCTAAGTGAAAAAAATATTAATATGGAAAGCACAAAGAAATTCACTTTTATAAAGATACCCACTTCCGCCCCAGCCCGGAGTTGAACTCTCGAAAAAATGTCAAAATGGCGATTCAAAATGGCGGGCATCCAATTTTTCTAAATTTCTTAATGTATTTCAAATAGGAGAAAGAATGTATGAATATCTCACTGAGTGTAATGCAACTATAAAATGATAAAAGAATGCTAATATTATTACTTTAATTCAGAAAATTTTAATTCGAATTTTCTCTGATTTATGTCTATTTCTGTTTCTATATTCTGCTTTGTTCAGGATTTTACATTTGCAAATATCCATACACTGCAGATTGGGTTTTTTCCTCTGCATCTCACTATTCTACAACTGAATGATGGTACAGCTGTAAGTTATAATTTGAATTTCGGAAAAATCTCTGCAATTGCCCATTCATAAGTTTGCAGCAAACAACCAAGAACATCCATTCCATCTCATTGGACTTAGTAATGTGAGATTACCACTACATCTGCCAATCTTTATATCACGTACTGCCTGGAATTGTGCTCGCTTTACATGCATATAAAAAGAATGGGAAGCGTAATTCCTAAATTATTTTCGATGCACGTCAGTGGACACTGTGTATTTGTTACGCAACTTTTTGGGGGGTGGGTGGGTTATCAGTTAATTTTTCTTCTCCTCAACCTTCTATTGATATGTACTACAATGAGTGAATTGTATTAAATATATTTTTCTGAAGCTCTGGAAAAGACAGATTTATCGCCGAAACAATTTAAAAGGAATAATTGCATGCTTTCGAAAGGTTCCACTCGCATTCTACAGGTGTCTATTTCTGGAAAGAATGAGCAATGACACGTCCATATGTGATATGCTAGTATGAGAACAGCTAAAGGTGCAAGAGGGCACTCAAGAACAGTACTAGAGCACTGCTTGAAGAACTACAGACTGCTTCTTCACTTAGCGCAGAATGCTTTCACCAATATCATTCTCGCATTTCACTCAATCTTCAACCATCCACTCACCCCTTCCCCCTCCTTCCCCCCCCCCCATACATAGCGAGCAGTAACAATGTTTTTCATAATGGGTGGTGGGAGGAGACAGGGTAATACATAGCAAAGTTAATAGGAAGAGGAATTTCTCTTGGTATCCCTTTGTTCTGAGTGTTGCTTATTATATTGATTAGTCCATTTAATGATCAAACAAAAAATAATACTAGAAAAGTTTCATTTTCTTTTTCTGGAAATAGTTAAAAGAAACTCGACTTGTTTTTCTCATATTTGACCGTGTTCCAAGGCTCTGAACCCCTGTCCACCTAAAATCACTGCTGAATAGCTGTCATTTTCAACCTGCACTTCCACTTCAACATCCCTCAGCACACCATCAAATATAACTGAAGAAATTCTTGCCCGACTCAAAATCCTTTGCACTAGCTTTTGAAATTAGCACTTGTAAGAGCTTAGTATTTCCCCCAACATCCTCTTTTCCAGCTTTAAATGCTATATATTCAGCCAGTCTTCAGAATTTTGGTCTTCTCAACAGCTCAAGGAACAACACATTTATGTTCAAATGTTAAAAGACTATTTTGTTTTCCAAAACCTTATGCAAAATGGAAAAAAAAATCTCTGATAAGACGGGTAGCTTTCTCTTTTGTGACCATATAGATTTGTTGTCTTTTTGGGTAGAAAGGTCATTCCATTAGCAAGAAAATTCTCAAACTTTATCATCTGGAATCACAATGTGATTTGTTGTATACTATAATTGTGCGATCTAAGAGCACCTGCAGATTCCTTGTAATTTCTACCACGTATAAGCTTTCGTACCAATAGGCCGAAGCCATTCTTGACTTTGATCTAGTCAACACTTCTCTTGACAACAAAATTTTCTTGAACACTCCAAGAACTTTACAAGGCAACTTGATCCACACTACTTTGTTAGGATAGTGTATGGTTGTATCAAGAATCGGGGGGGGGGGGGGATTACACACAAACATTTTCCTCTTTCCGATTTTGAAAATTTCAAAACAATAGGCACCGAATTCCATCCGAGTATGACAAAAAAGTATGTTTGGATTATCGATTTTGATTTTGAACATATACAATATTCCTTTTAAAAAAGAAATTTTGCAGTCGATTAAATTTAAATCTAACAATGCAAGATTATCCGTTCACAACATTAAATATTTGTGAACACAGTTGATTTTTGTTGGCTATGAATAATAAAATGCAAATGCAGGGACGCAGAATCAGAGCTAGACAATCAAGAATATTTATGGTTTACATATATTATACTGGTTTTGATAATTCTTAATGAATATGTTGATATATAGTATATTATATTCAAATTTATATGATTTAATAATTCCTATAACTGTCTGATTGGTTGTGGTCCATCATTTTAAAAATCATATACTAAGTTATATTGCACTAGACCTTCCACTTGAACATAACATTTATTTTTGGTCTACACTGTATGGACTAAAAGTAGATCAAAAATTTCCAACAACTGAGATAATTTAGCAACCCTCGAACTACAATGTTCACTCGCCTTTGGGCTAGGGGAATACTGCTCATGGGGTAGCTTAATTGTCATATTGTCCTCCAAACAGCAATTATTGTGTGATACTATTAACTTTTTATATTAAAAAGCATGGTTAGATAGGTAATAGGTAAAAGTTCTTCGTAGATGTAGTCAAAAGCGTACCTTAATAATAGAAGTAATAAAACAAAGACTAGTGTCATAAAAATTATAAGTCATTAACAACAATATCCTCAAAGTTTTATTGAATATTTAAACATTATTTTATTAATTTAAAAATGCAAACTGTAATAAATTTCCTTTTATTTTCTGCAAAACGACTCAGAATTAAGCAGTTTGAGTATTTTATGTAATTCTAGCGTTCGCCATTTTGAGCTAATCAACACAACTTTCAAATTTAAACGACTAAATTTTCCGAATTAAAGTGATGATATTAGTATTCTATTATCATTTTCATAATTGCATTACGCTCAATAAGATATTAACACATCCATTCTCCTATTTGAACGACATTAAGGAATAATTAGAAAAAAAAATGGATATCCACCATTTTGAATCACCATTTTGACTTATAAATTACAGCTGCACCATCATTCAGTTGTAGAATAGTGAGATGCAAAGGAAAAAATACCAATCTGCAGTGTATGGATATTTGCAAATGTAAAATCCTGAACAAAGCAGAATATAGAAACAATAGACAAATAAATCAGAGAAAATTCGAATTAAGTGTAGAAACGACTAAATTTTCTGAATTAAAGTAATAATGTTAGCATTCTGTTATCATTTTATAGTTGCATTACACTCAGTGAGATATTCATACATTCTTTCTCCTATTTGAAAAACATCAAGAGAAAATTAGAAAAATAGGATGTCCGCCATTTTGAATCGCCATTTTGACCTTTTTAACGCCATTTTCATGAAGGCCAGCATATTTTTTCGGATTCAGCATACTCAAAATAGGTTAAAAACACTATGCTGGGCCAAATAATAATTATTTGCCGTTAAAACTTATTTCTAGCCTTCTTTTTAAAAATCAGGACCAGACTACTAGAACGGTCGATTTTGTAGCATAGGGTTTTATTTGACACCTATGCATTATATACATGTAGGCCTAGCGGTGACTACATGATGATATAAACTTACTCTTTCATTTAACCTGTCCCATGGCTACCTATGCATTGTTAATTGATAGCTGGTTACTTTTTAAGGGCGCTAAAGAGTTATATAGTATACAAGCTTGCATGGTGCTGATTAACGGTGACCATATATTAATACATATAATCACATTGCCACCAGCGCACTATGTGCATATTTAAAAAGGACATGAGTTGTCTATTTTGAGTAACAACTGACTTTAATTTATGCAAATTTTTAAAGATTACGTCCGAGCACAGACAAAATTTGTATAAAACAGATATGTATAAAGGGTGGTGGGGAAATGAATCCCTTTGATCTACAAATAGATTTTTATCTCGTGCTTCCTCTGATGAAAATATAGAAATAGAAATGCACACTTCCCGTCCTGTATAGCACTGCAATAAGTTGCAATGTTCTTAGACGTAAATTCGCTTCAATTAGCTGAAGAATTCAAATTTCTTGCAATCAGTTATTCACTTTATAATCAGTATGATAAAGTCAACGGAGTTATTTGTCTTCATTTTTCATCAAACGATTAAATCTGCCTTTGCAAATGAGTTTTCACAAAAGCGACAATTGCAAAACAGTGCAAAGAAATTAATTTAACCTTAAGTTTAACAAGCTATAGTGAAAGTATGAATAATGCGGATCAGTTCCTGGTTTGTCAATGACTTTTCTAGCTCAACTGCAAAACATTGCAAAGAGATGAACCCAAAATCTTGGGCTAATAATATATTGTTATTCATTTTGCATTGTAAATTAGTAAAATAGTTTAGACAAATAGGTAAGGTATTTGCATGTCCTAAGATAAAACTACTACTTAAGTATTTCAGATTTATAAATACACAAAACATTCAAAGGAGAAATATAAACTAAAATCAAAACCCAATCTCACAGTTCACGATAGCTCAGTCGGTAGAGCGCTCGCTCCGTGATCGGAAGGTCGTGAGTTCGAATCTCTGCCGCGACTGACCTAAGTCGATAAAAAATGTGTAGCAACTGTTCCTTCACCATGCGCTCGGCACTTTGAAGTGAAAGTTGCGGGTCCTTCTGATGAGACCTTAAAAACCGAGGCAGGCGTTGACACGATAAAAATCCCTCACTGCTCAATGGCCCTGAGTGCCGAGTAAAGGTCAAAACGTGAAGCCCCTCACCGGTATATGGTGACGTCTCTATATGAGTGAAAAATTCTCGAATGGGACGTTAAACTACATACATACAATCAATCAATCAAAACCCCATCTCTCTGTGTGTGTGTGTGTGTGTGTGTGTATCTTTCGCCGGATTCTGTCTATTATGATAAGTGTATTTAAATAATATTGGTTTACAGTTAGATGACGCAGTTTTGGTAATCATTGACAAGACTGACTTAGGACATTAGGAGTAGTTTGGGGCCCTAAAAAACATATATAATTTTTTTTAGGGGGGGAGGGGGTGATGTTTATACCCGCACTTTCTAGAGAAAGTTCGGGTATATTGTTGTTACGAATGTCCGTCCGTCCGTCTGTCACATTCTTCTTTCTCAAACTCCTCTTACATTTTACACAGTAGCCTAATCATCTTTTGGAAGATGGTTGGTGGTGTCATGTAAATGTGCAGTAAGGTTTCGGAATTTTCATTTTCACCCTTGGGGTCAAATGGGGGTCGAAAAATGACGTTTTTATGCAAAAAGCCCCTGGTTCCCTGAACTCCTCTTACATTTTACACAGTAGCCTAATCATCTTTTTGGAGATGTTTGGTGGTGTCATGTAGATGTGCAGTAAGGTTATGGAATTTTCATTTTCACCCTGGGGGTCAAATGGGGGTCGAAAAATGACGTTTTTATGCAAAAAGCCCCTGGTTTCCTGAATTCCTCTTACATTTTACACAGTAGCCTAATCATCTTTTGGGAGATGGTTGGTGGTGTCATGTAGATGTGCAGTAAGGTTTTGGAATTTTCATTTTCACCCGGGGGGTCAAATGGGGGTCGAAAAATGACGTTTTTAAGCAAAAAGCCACTGGTTCCCTGAACTCCTCTTACATTTTACATAGTAGCCTAATCATCTTTTGGGAGATGTTTGGTGGGGTCCTGTAAATGTGCAGTAAGGTTTCGGGATTTTTATTTTCACTTTGGGGGTCAAATTTTTTCTTTTTTTAAATATTTAACTTGTTTAAACACCCTGGTTCCAAGAACTTCCCTTATATTTTATGCGTTAGCCTTAAATCATGATCATTTGGAAGATGATTGGTTTTGTCCTGTGGATGTGTAAAATGGTTTCAAAATTTGCATATCCATGTGGATGGTAAATAGGGACAGGAAAAAATTTCCCCTCCCTAACCCATGGGGTCATGATTTGTACAAACTTGAATCTACACTTCTTGAGAATGTTTCGATATTAATCATGCTCTTGTTGTTCTTGAAAAGAAGAATTTTGAAGATTTTTTTCCCATTATAAAACTTTGATCCCTTATTGTGGCCTGACCCTACCCTCAGAGGTCATGATTTGAAAACTAGAAATATGTCCATAGGACATGAATGCCCCGCCGAATGTATATTACTAATGCAACATAAAAATTTGTATGAGTGTATGAAGTTTGATGAGAATATCTTGAACAGTTTCTTTAAAATTGAAACTAAAATCTAAAAAATTGGATATAGATGATAAATTCTCACCAAATTATGTAAAAATGCATGCTTACATAAAAATATCTTAAACTGTTTCTTAAAAACTAAGCAAAATACAAAGTAAAGAGAAGGGAGGTCAAGGTCACAGGAAAGTGCAAGGTGAAAATTTTTTAATGCAGTTGAATAGCTCTCACTAATACATATCAGCATATTAAGTTTAACAAAAATATCTTGAATGATTTATTTAAAACTGAGTTTAACACTTATTTAAGAAAAGAGAGGTCAAGGTCAAAGGAAAGGTTGAGGTCAAAATGTTGATGCAGTTGAAAAGCTTACACCAGTTATGTATTTACTATTAGCATATGAAATTTGATAAAAAAAAAAATATCATAAATGGTTTATTTAGAACGTAAATAAACACTTATTTAAAAAAGTGAGGTCAAGGTCAAAGAAAAAGTCAAGGTCAAAAAAAGTGATGCAATTGATAGCTCTCAGCAGTATGTATCAGCATATGAAGTTTGATAAATATATCTTGAATTGTTTATTCAAAACTGATCTAGACACTAATTTAAGAAAAGTGAGGTCAAGGTCAAAGGAAAGGTCAAGGTCAAAAAGGTTGATGCAGTTGAAAAGCTTACATCAGTATGTATCAGCATATGAAGTTTGATTACAGTAACTTAAATGATTTCATTAAAACTAAGCTAACACTAATTTAAGAACAGTGGAGTCAAGGTCAAAGGAAAAGTCAAGGTCAAAAATGTTGATGCAGTTGAATAACATACATCAGTATGCATCAACATATGGAGTTTGATTACACTATCTTTAATGTTATCTTTAAAACTGAGCTAAAACTAGTTTAAGAATAGTGAGGTCAAGGTCAAAGGAAATGTCAAGGTAAAAAAATGTTGATGCAGTTACATAGCTCGTATCAATATCTATCAGCACATGAAGTTTGATAAAAATATCTTGGATAGTTTCTTTGAAACTAAGTTTTGAACTGAGCTAAAAGCAAAGCGCGACAGAAGGACAGACGGAAGACGGACATGAGAAACACTATATGCCTCGGCCATATTTATGGTGGGGCATAAAAAAAACTTGAATCTGCACTATATGAGGATGTTTCCATATCAAAATGACCAACAAGCAAATTCAAAGAATTGTGGTCCCCTGCTTTCCGTGTCTTAGCGGATGGGATGCCATTATTTATGGCATATTGTTTCAAATATGCACGCTCTATCATATGTCATTCAAAAGCAATCACCAAAGTTAAATTTTTTGAAAATTAGGTAAAACATCAAGGTCAAAGGATAAAAAATCATAGCATGCTCGGAAACATTTTTTTTGAAAAGTGGGTCAAACTTCAAGGTCAAGGTCATGGGTTCAAAAATCATAGTATATTTAGAAAGTTCTTGTAGGTAATGTACATGTGAAAGCCCTATCTCTTATTATTCAAAAGTTATTACCAAGGTTAAGTTTATTGTGACAGACGGACAGACTGACAAATGGACAGACTGACAGACAAATGAGATTTAATGTCCCCTAGGTCTCTTTCGCGAAACGGGGGACAATAATGCCCTTGCTGTTCTTGAGAAGAAGATTTATGATGGAAAAAATCCCCTGAATTTTTCTATGTAAATCTTTCGATCCCTATATGTGGCCCCATCCTACCCCAGTGGGTCATAATTTGAACAAATTTGAATCTACACTAGAAAGTTTCAACTTTTTGGGCCCAGTCAGTGGTTCTTGATAAACTTTTTTAAATGATACCAACAAATTTTCACTAATTCTTGATTATCCCCCCTTGAAATAGGGTGTGACCTTTCATTTGAACAAACTTGAATCCCCTTTACCCGAAGATGCTTTGTGGCAAGGTCAGCAACCATGTAGCAAGTAGGCGAGAATCGAGCTCCGTGGAATATTTTGAAAAACAGAGATAATTCTACCCCAGCATACGTGAGTCTGTGTTAAAGTGTTATGAAGTGATCATAGTAACATATGTTAGTAGAAGAATTGAGCATATTATTTAAATCATGTGAAATTTTTGTCAAAGTTAGTGAAGTCGTCGTGAGTAGATCGTGAGTAGATCTCAGCTAGGATCTTTTGGACTTCTCAACTAAAATGCCTAGACATAATAAACATAACAAAAACAATAAGAGAGCAAGATTATGTGAAGCAAGTGACTCTTCTATGGCCAATTCAACTGTATCAGATAACGAACTTCACAAACTAGATGCTTTATTAGAAAGTTTCTCACACAAAGAAGAAACTGCTAGGAAAGCTGCTAGCATTATCCTTGGCAAAGAGTTGATCAAGAGTGTGATCACGGAATCGTTTGGAGACAAAATAAACATCATGCAATCGCAAATAGATCAACTTGAAAGACGCCTGGATGATATGGAACAGTATTCCAGGAGGAACTGTCTAAAAATAACTGGCATCCCAGAAAGTGAAGAGGAGAATACGGATGAAATCGCCATGAGAGTAATCAACAAACTAGTGCTATCGTCTGAAAATGAGTCTATTGGTCTAGATAGGATCGGACGGACCCACCGTGTGGCAGGTATCCAACTAAAAACAACAACATGGGAACCCAGCGACCAAGGGATATTATTGTCCGTTTTCTGTCTTACAGAGACAGGGCCATGGTATTTTCTAAGAAAAGTAACTTGAAAACTTTCAATGCCAACGAGGCCAATGGTTACAAAATCTTTATTAACGAGGCCCTTACAAAAAGAAGAAGTGACCTACTATTCGAATCCAGGAAACTCGTACAGGAACAGCTGGTAGACTCAGCATGGACCTATGACGGGCGAGTTATTGTGAAAACTCTAAATGAGAAAAAAGTGACAATTAACAGCATCGGTGACTTGCAAAAACTTATCGCCCCGAAGCCACAGACGTCTACGCCAGCTCCCCGGTAAACTATGTAACTATTTACACTGTAGAGTTGGTAAGACATGTAGGGGAATTTCCGTATCTATTTATAGATCAATAGAAGATATATTTCACCATTTGCTCTATAGGTCTATGTTTTGACGTAATATGCGGTTAAGCGTTTTTTCATCAAACTTATTAAGTTATTTAGAATATGTATAGTCGATTTTTTTTCTAGTTTTCATTTTACATATTTTACGGAGCAAATTTGCTTACATTATATACATGTACTCACATGTAATGAGGTATATCTTTAGAATATACACATGTATATATTTTTTCAATGTTATGTAATTAATATTTACTTGTAACATGTATGACTTGACCTGTATTGTGGAGAGGACTTATATAGGCAGTGCCTGCTGTCCAATCCAGTTATGTTTAATCATAATAAAATATTGTTTAAATAAATAAAAGGTTGGTTGAAATTGGCCAGTGGCTCTAGTGAAGAAGACAAAATTGTGAAAAGTTTACAGACGGACAGATAGATGACAGAACAAAATGTGATCAGAAAACCAGAAAAACTCAAGTGAGCTAAAAACTTATGATCACAAGTACTTGGAAAGAGTTACAGTATTTGAAAAGCAGTTTTTTCATGCATTGTTTTCAGAAGCTGAAAACGTATGACTTGTATCCATGTTGAAAAAAATGCACATTTCAGAAAAGAGCATGATTAAAAATAGTTAATCAAGGTGCTTTGAGTAGCAAAATAAGCTAAACTGGTATGGCTAATTCAACCACAGTGCTTAGTCAATTTTAAGATGCACAACTTTTTTAACTCTTAATCATTCTTAAAATATTTATATCATCATTTCTGATTCAAGGGAGAACTAGAGATATGACCAGAAGTATATCTGTTGACTAATAATATGTACATGTATATTGTGTTTTTAAGTCATTTGTTTGTTTGTAAATTGTTAAATGTCCCTCTCGGGAATTTTTCACTCATATGGAGTCACCACCACTTAAAAATAATGAAGATGCACAAGTCGGATTTGAGGTTAACATTCATTTTAGGAGTTTTCAACGATTAAGACGTAAAGAGATAACTCCTTCCCCTAGCCCCTTTCCCTTCCCAGACCACTGTTTGTTCATGTATGCAAACTAATACTTTGTTTTGACATTTAAAAAAATGTGAATATATACAAATACACATATAGTTTAATGGTTCATCTCTTTGAATGATTTTCATTCCTAATTCTAGGAGGGTACATGGGTTGACCCAAATTCATGAATGAAATGTCAAGCAATCTTATCATTGATGCACTTTTATTTAATTTGATGTAGGGATGTCAACGAATAGTCGACTATTCGACTGTCAGTTGAAAGGACCGACGATCGAATAATGAAACGACATTCGAATATTATAATTTTAAAAAATGCAATAAAAGAGTGATAACGATATGGAATTCTCATTTCAAAATTGAGAAACCGTCTTTCCTCGGAGACAGTTAATAAGATAATTTTCCTCTACAAAAAAACTTGATTTTCCATGTGCGTATAGAAAGTACAGTAATTATAAATGCTTCACTACCGCGATAATTAATTATCTACCAGTTACTGCTTGTGTTGTTTTTGTAATAAATCAACCATCAACATATATCTGGGCTTTGTTTGTAAACAAATTAATTGGACTTGATTTTATACGATGTACCAATTATCCTTTATTTTAAGATTGCTCAAATGCGAGGAACATGTGACATGTTTTGACGCTTCGATAATTATTAGAACAATTCGCTTGCATTTTAAATTGTTCATAATTAAGGACATTTTGATAGCCAGAACCATCAATAAATGAATAAGCAGTACTGTAACTAACTGTTTAACAATTTAACAGCCACCTGGCGTTTGGATAGTGTGAGATTACCCCCCCCCCCCCAATTTATTTCACAATAAGCTTTAAAAAATATCGGCTAGCAAATTTTGAATGCTAACTAAAATAAAAACTAACTTCATGTACAGACCAATTTATTAATTCGATTGATGGAGAAATCATGAATTTAGGAATATTAGATTTCTAAATTTATTTCATATAATCTTGCTATCCAACGTTACGCTGCATTAATTTTTATGTTACTTTTTAAAGAGATTAAGGGTTTTTGAGTTATAAATACGTCATGTACCAGTGAAGTTTGAAATGAAATTTTATTTTCAGAAAATGTTCCGAATATTCGACTATCGTTCGAATAATGCAATCGAATAATCGACTAAGAAATATAAATATTTTGACATCCCTAATTTGATGTAGTCATATTGTGAACATTTCCAGTTCATTAAGAGAGTGGGGATGACCTCCAGGGGTTCATAACTTTAAACCATATGCATTAGATGTACATAACATAATAACACAAGAAACAAAATTATGTATAGTCAAATAGAAAAGTTTTCTATTATTTTGGAGTCACATGATCATTTGTCATTTCAGGGACAGGGAGGGGCTAGGGAGATTGGACCCCCCCCCTGGAATTTGCAGAGTTATTTAAATAGGAAAATATACTGATTAACAGAAGCAAATAAAAAATGACTTTAAAAAATGACCCTCCCCCCTTTAAAAACATGGACCCCACAATCATTGTTTTTATTTTGTTTGTTTGTTTGTTTGTTTATTTGTTTATTTATTTATTTTTTTGCTTCTCAGTAAATTCTGTGCTGGAAATTTTTTTGACTGAGGTGTGGACCCCCCCCCCCCCCTCCGGAAAAAAATTCCTGGATCTGTGCCTGTAACTGAATGTAATGTCGACAACGGGAGATAACTCTTCAGAATATGAAATTCGTCTATTGTGGCATCCGATGATCTTTGATCCTTTTTAAACTTTTATCTAACCATTTGCGTAAATTTCGATTTATTTTACCCCAATCTATACTTAAACTTGTACTTACCGACTGTCATAGGTCCTGTCAACTTCATGAAATATAATCCAATTAAAACACAAAATGAATTAATTTCTACTGATATACATGTAATGATGTGTAAACCACACTGCACCATGTGCAATCTAAAAATGATAATGGTAAACTACTACTAGTAGGGTGACGGGTGACGCAAGCCTAATGTGATGTAGAAATTTTCAAAAAGATATTCACATACATGTACAGTACAAGAACAAATTTTAAATTATCATAACAAACGATGTTTTAACATAACTTTGCCATCTAGGCCTTTTTCCAAAAACAGGCAAATTGTGTGTGTGTGTGTGTGTGTGTATGTTTGTGTGTGTGTGTGTGTGTGTGTATTGGGGGGTGGGGGTGGGGTTAAAAATTGTAAGATCTCTTTGTTAACTTGTCACTTAAATTCAACATAAAAATGTGCCCATGCCCAGTTTAGGTCATCAGTTGACAACAAAGGATTATTCTACTTAAGTATAGTAGTGTGGTCCCTTTTTACACCCTTGGTTTACCGGTTAAATATTAGCATACGGAATTTTGTTTGTTTTCATTGTGTATAACGAAGTATTTCTAATTAAAGCATTGTGTATTTATAATGAACAATTAAACGTATCAAAAAATACAAGCCAATTTTTTAAACCTATCGCACTAAAAGATGCCGAAACATTTTCCCCCGATCAGACTACGGTTTCTCTATTACATGGAAATGGGCGGAGACATTTAGATTAGATACTATAAAAAGAATATCTTGATATATTTTTCTTTCAAAGACGAATCATTATTATATGTTCAAGATTCACAAAGCAACTACAAATACAACTTTCTATTTACAAATCTTTGACAATATTATTTCTCTAACAAGATGAACCAAACAAGTCCATGCGGACAGATATAAAAACTGAGTACGTTTCAACTGAGAGCTAGCCGGTTTACTGGGGGCATTTACCCGTGACGATATAAATCCACGTGGCTTGTTAAAATTCTAAATAGGTCATAAAGAGGTTAATCGCATGTAAAAAAAGTCAGCGAAGAGATTCAAAATCAGAATACTTTTAATTAGAAAACATAGAGCACAAGGTTGTTCAACAAATATATTTTCACTCAACCTTTACACATATAATAAATACGTATTATATTTCAAATTCGACTCTGAACAAACCTGTGCTCGGTGTTTACGAAAGCTTTGAAGTGTGTACGTGTCACTGATTTCTTTTGATATTCATGAAAATCACAGGACCCTATCTTCAACAGCAGCTTCGTATGCTGCCTAAATCTATTGTTTGACATTTTTAGATGATGATTCAAATAATAAAGACATTAGTAAGTAATAAAATTTAATTTTTAAATCTTTTAATAAATGTTCGAAATTTGACGAGTAACCGGGGACCACAGATAAGCCTTATTGAGACTTGTTTTTTTTTCTGACAAGTCGACATAAAGATCTGACAAGTCAACATAAAAATCTGACAAGTCAACATAAAGATATGACAAATCAATATAAAGATCTGACAAGTCAACAAAAAGATCTTACAAGTAAACATAAAGATCTGACAAGTCAACATAAAAATCTGACAAATCAATATAAAGATATGACAAGTCGGTATATTATCTGACAAGTCAACATAATTTTCTGACAAGTCGACATAATATTCTGCAAGTCAATATCATTATCTGAAAACTTGTCAGTGACAAGTCGACATAACACCTGACAAGTCGACTTGTCAGAAAATAATGTCAGCTTGTCAGATAATGATGTCGACTTGTCAGAAGAATATATTTACTTGTCAGAAAATTATGTTGACTTGTCAGATATTACGATGACAATTAGATGCCATTTAGTGGCTTGAACATGCTGTAGATATGGAGTTCCTGGTCATGATGAGTTTTATCTGACAAGTCAACATAAACATCTGACAAGTTGACATAAATATCTAACAAGTCAACATAAAAATCTGACAAGTGGTGGCAGAAATATGCCACCATAGAAGTAAAACGTACTTAGTGTATCAAATTACGGAAGCGTAAAGGTCTCTACACTTGCTGTGTTATATTTTGTACATTGTCCTACTTTTTATTGTCTTATCAACATATAATCTGTTATGACTTCTTATTTTCTTTTACAGTGTATATTTTGTATTGTATCTAGGTATTTTCACACAATTTAAAGCGTCTTTTCTGTATGATGGATTTTATTGCTAAAAATTATATCGACTTAAAAAATAATGATTTGAAAAATATTGATTTAAGCATGAGAATTAAAGATATCAATGTAAAATTATAGCTCGACAAACAACAATAAAAATATATGCATAATACTTTGATAAAAATATGGTAGTATTTCTAGAGGAAAAGTTTGAAAATATTGTTCTACAACTAAATTCGCGGGCGCGGTGAGTTTTAATGAAACGTCACATCTCTCAGATTTAAAGACGCCACATGCACAATGTGCCCTGTCTAAAGTGTCGAATCGTTGTTGTATGATTATATAAGGGAAAACGTATTGAGGAAGAAGGGGATTGAGAGGGAATGATCAGTTAGATTGTCTCCATTGAAGCAAATATCAATCTACATCATTCTTATTAATAAGAAATGAAGTATACACGCATGTTTAGCAGTAATTTAATATTTTTTCTTATTAATAAAAATCAACAATCTCTTTTTGAAATAAAAATAATTTTGCTCTTACAAAGTATGCATAATAATATTGCTGTGAGTAAAAAAATGAAAGCCCCCCCCCCCCCTTATTTCAATGTTCCATTCATAAATACATTTAGTACTAGTCCTATTCGTGGCTGAAACGAATGTAGAAAGTATCAATATTATTAATGTGACACTGGCATAGGGGGCCATGTATTGTCACTATAAGAACTTTTGAAGAGGGGGAGAGGCAAGAGTATCTGTGCCCCTCCTCCAGCTTTTTTAAAACCTGAGTATAGAAGAGATCCGGTCATATATCCAATAATAAAGAAGAATACTCGCAGTTGGATAATTCTCTGTTTTTTCTTGTCATACATTTTATTTGGCTGACCCCACCCTTTCCCTCTTATATCTCTGTGAGACTGTGACTAAGCTTATGCAGATTGGCTGCAATGAAGCACAGATTATTTTAAATTATTTTAAGTAATTGGAAGTTACATGTAGATCTGATGTGCTGATAGTCAATTTTTATCTTATATATTTACTCTATCATGATTCACTGCTTAATTTTTTTTTTGAGGAGATTCACGACTATGTGGCACATATCATGTTTACCACAGAGTGGTAAACATCAAGTATTTACAGAGTGATTTCACTTTTATAATATTTTACTTTCTACTTTGGCTTCATCTACAAATAGGACAAGTACTAAATGTATTTATGAATGGAACATTGATACGATGGGAAAGGGGGGGGGGAGCTGTGCTTAATTATTTTAGTCACAGCATATTTGTTATGCATACTTTGCTAGCATATAATTTTTATTTCAAAGAGAGTTTGATGATTTTTATTTATTTATAAGAAAAAATATTAAATTATTACTAGACATGCATATACTAGTAGATTTCATTTCTTATTAATCAGAATGATTTGATTATAATTTATATTTGCTTCAATGGGAACAATCTAACTGATCATCTCCCTCTTACCCCTTCTTCTTTAATTTGTTTTTCTCTATAACCATACAACAAATATTTAACACTTTACACATGACACCGTGACATTGTGCATGTGTCGTCAATAAATCTGAGAGAAGTGACGTTTCATTAAAATTCCCGCGAAGTTAGTTGGAGAATAAAATTTTTAAACTTTTCCCCTAGAAATTCTAGCAAGTTTTTATCAATTTAACTCTTATGCATATATTTTTATTGTATGTGTCGAGCTAACCACAGCGATATGCTTAAATCAATATTTTTCATATCGATATTTTTTCAAGTCGATATAACTTTTAGCAATAAAATCCATCACACAGAAAAGACGCTTTAAATTATATGAAAATACCCAGATACAAAACAACCTATAGATGAAAATAAGAAGTCATAACAGATTATATGTTGATAAGACAATAAAAAGTAAGACAATGTACTCACAACAAGTGTAGAGACCTTTACGCTTCCATGGAACTCGGTATCTAGTTTTTACAGCATGTTAAAGCCACTACATGTAATGACATCTACTTGTCATCATAATATCTGACAAGTCGATATAATTTTTTGACAAGAAAATATATTTTTCTGGCAAGTCGACATCATTATCTGACAAGTCGACATAATTTTTTGACAAGTCGGCCTGTCAGATGTTACGTAATCTTGTCAGATAATGACGTTGAATTGTCGACTTGTCAGAAAATTATGTTGACTTGTAAGATAATATATCGACTTGTCAGATCTTTATGTTGACTTGTCAGATCTTTATGTTGACTTGGCAGATACTTATGTCGACTTGTCAGAAAATATGTTGTCAACTGATGGTCTAAACTGGGCATGGAACCATTTTCTTGTTGATTTTTTAAATACGTGAATAAGTGACAAGTTAACAAAAAGATCTGAGAAGTCGACATAATTATCCGACAAGACAACAAAGAGATCTGACAAGTCGACATAATTATCTGACAAGTGGAAGGGGGAGGGGGGCAGAAATATTTCAACATAAGTGGGCATCGAAAAATACAGGTTTGTGTATTTGCACCAACTTGTACCAGAGAAATCTTGAATGAGATACGTTCTTTTGATATCATAGTATACTATTAAATCAAAATCTTTTTAGTTTAACTTGGCCTTCATATTAAAAAAAGTAAATTTTTACTTCAGTTATCATATTTTCAGAAAGACTCTAACATGAGGCTATATATACACAAAAGACACAGAATTTTTCTATAAAGTGTGTAGCCTAATGGTATACCCTGAACTGTTTTCGTGTTTGGGGTCTCCGGTTCAAGCCCCGCAAGTTCCAGAATTTTTTTTTTGTATTAATCATAGTTGTTAGTATATGTTTAAGATTATTTTTTTTTACTTTAGCTAGATCATTTTTAATCTTATATTTTCCACACAATATTCAAATCAGAAATGAAAGATATATATAAAAATACATGTAATACATACCCTTTCCCATATCGCATCCTGTATCAGCCCGAGACACCAATATCAGCCAGAGGTTGAAGGTCCAAGGGCTGATATTGGCGAGGGCTGATCCAGGATTTTATGTGGAAAAGGGTATGTTTTATAATGCTTATTACATACTTAGTAATAAAATACAGCACACGTCAGCTTGAGAAAATTACAAATAAATAATCATGCACATACTACTGAAATGTAGCTTATTATATCAAAGAACAGTAATTTAAAATTAGAGAATATGAATAAAATGAATAGGTGTTTGATCACAAGTACTGTTTTTTTAATGTTTAATCTACTAGGGGTGTGATATAAATCCGTATCAGCTCTGAAGATACATATCAGCCCTTCGGGATCCGTATCAGCCCTGAAGCTGATACAGCTATTGTGACGTCAGGATTATCGCATATGCAAAAAAAAAACTCTATTTATTACTAAGAATGTAATAAATAGAGGATATCTATATTGTGTGGTTTGATATTTGCTTTATCCAACGAGTTGAATGGTGTATATTTGAATCTTCGTATTCGTATTTGTATATTGGATTTGGTCTCTGTAATGCTTTTATGAAAAAACCAAAATTAAGGGAAGTAATTATTGTCCACTTATATTGTCAAAGCGTGATTAGACCGGCCATTACTCAGAAATGTGCTAAAAACATCCATCATATACAAATTTTGATTTTTTTCCAAATATAAATCAAAGAAAGACATAGATCTTTGGAACAGGATTTAAACCCTACCCATTATATGATCTCCACAATAAAAATGTACAACAAAGTATTATGTATTCTATGTAGAACAAGTAACAACAGCAAATGTAGATGTACAGTAGAACAACAACATCAAAGTGTTACATGTCAATTGAATCAATCAACATGTGTCCTCTCGACGTTGACACACAGACACATATGGGTTACGGACATCTACACTAAGTCTCAGTATGTCAACCACTCACAATAAACACCATACAAAGACATGTTGGATTATGGATACATACCTCCACTAAGTCTCAGTATGTCAACCACTCAATATAAACACCACACAAAGACATGTTAGATTATGGACCCCTCCACTAAGTCTCAGTACGTCAACCACTCAATATAAACACCACACAAAGACATGTTAGATTACGGACACCTCCAATAAGTTTCAGTACGTCAACCACTCAATATAAACACCACACAAAGAAAAGTTAGATTATGGACACCTCCGATAAGTCTCAGTATGTCATCCAATGACTATAAACACCACATAAAGACATGTTTGAGTATGGGTACCTCCACTAAGTCTCAGTATGTCAACCAATCACCACATAAAGTCCTTTAGGATTATGGACACCCCCATTAAGTCTAAGTATGTAACCCATTCACTTTACAACTACACAAAGTCATGTTTGAGTATGGATACCTCCACTAAGTCTCAGTATGTCACCCATTTACTAATACTATATAAAGACATGTTAAATTATGGACACCCCCACTAAGTCTCAGTATGTCACCCATTCACTATGAAGACTACATAAAGTCATGTTAAATTATGGACACCCTCACTAAGTCTCAGTATGTCACCCATTCACTATGAAGACTACATAAAGTCATGTTAAATTATGGACACACCCACTAAGACTTAGTGGAAGTGTTCATAATCTAACATGACTTGATTAATTCGCTCAATATAAACACCACATAATGTTAGATTATCTACACTCCCATGCACTAAGTCTCAGTTTGTTACTTACTCACTATAAACACCACATGAATACATGTTAGAAAGACATTTGATTAGTACATGTACTTAACAACTGTAGCAGAGCAGAAATATTCATGATAATTTGTTTATCACTTTCATGTCAGAAAATGTGTACAAGTTAATCACCTAACAGTTTACTTAGAGTTATTGTACGTAAAAACGTAATAACATCTCATTTCCAAATGAAAACCACTTGAGGATTTGAAAATAAGTTCAGTTGGGTCTTTTTCAATTTTCAAAATCAACATACTCATTAACAAGAAGTTACTATTAAAGAAAGCACTTTAATTCTTTAACAAGAGAAGCAGATATGCTGATAAAATTTGATAACTTAATTTGGACTGGTCTACTTTTAACACTCTCACAAAAACACTATCTCAATGAAACACACTTTGGTCATTATTAAAACGATAAATCAAACAAAGCGGTGTTAAAAAGGCTTAAATTGTAAACACCTGTATGTAATACAGATTATGAGGCTTTTATAAAAGGGGAGAAAACTAGATCCTCCTTTCACTTAATATTGACTTATGTATTCCTTTAAGTGATATGTAAGTAATTTATGTAAGAGGTGTGTTTCGCGTTTTCTGATAGCTAAATAGGTATCAGTACACTTTTCTGCTATCTTTGATAAATCACCAAATAACTGGAATTTTGTTAGTTCAATTTAGATGCCTTTATAATTAAAATGATGAAAAGAATCGTTGACTTGCAAAACGTGCTAAAGGAATCGTCCGACCTTATATTATGACATCTAACCTCCCGGGTAAATTCAAAATTTACAACATGATAAACCCTTAATATATCTGAACTTCTGACCTAAAACAGTAATAAGACAAAGCTTTAAATCTACCCTTTTTCAAGTTTTGACTAAAGACAATCATAAGATAGACCCAGGTTAATATCTCTCTGAAGTTTTGATTTAGCTAAAGACAGGAAAATTTTCAAAAAGAGAACAAGATAAGTGGAGGAAATACAAGGAAATAAAGCATTCAGTAATTAATTTATCTTTCTTTAATAAAATGTTTCAAATGCTTACTAAAATGATAAAAATAGAAAAAATAGAGTTATTCAGTGTAGACTTCAATTCATTGAGATCCAAGGGCAGAGCACTTTAACGACTTAAAAATACCATGGGATTAGACCTCTTTAGAGTGTGGAGTTTCTCTCTCTCTCTCTCTCTCTCTGACACCACAGGGTTATGTCTTTCGAATGACCGTGACCTGATTTTAGTGCCATTTTAGTACCAATATTTTGTTTTGGGTGAATAAAGTGAACTTGAACTTAATGGTCTCCATGTCCATGACCTACATTATCTATAGCTGGCTAATATAAGTGCAGGTGGATTACAGCGACATCAATTTTTCACAAATTGTCTGGCTTGTTCGCCCTCTCTAATGCAGAACTCCTTTATCAAAAGTTAAACAATAATATTAATCACTGAAAAGAAACAATATATTCTTAATTCATAGTAAACAAGATGTGTTTGTGAAACACTGATGCCCCCGTATGGCAGCTTATGGCGAAGGTTAAAGTTTCTCAAATGCAAGTCAAAATCCAGGCCAAAAGATAAAAAAAAATGTTGGTACCCAAAGAAAGGTCTTGTCTCAAGGAATATACCTGTGAAATTTGAAAGCCCTAGCTGCAACTGTTAAAAAGTTATGGCGAAGGTTAAAGTTTTTTAAAAGTAAGTAAAACGTCAAGGTCAAGGTCAAAGTTGTTGGTATCCAAAGGAAGGTCTTGTCACAAGTATTACATATGTGAACCATGAAAGCCCTAGCACCAACCATTGAAAAGTTATGGAGAAGGTTAAAGTTTTTCGAAAGTAGGTCAAACTCTTATGTCAAGGTCAAAGTGGTCGGTATCCAAAGGAAGGTGATGGCACAAGGATTACATATGTGAGGTATGAAAGCCCTAGCATCAAACATTCTAAAGTTATGGCCAAGGTTAAAGTTTTTCAAAAGTAGGTCAAACTCCTAGGTCAAGGTCAAAAGGTCAAAGTGGTTGGTATCCAAAGAAAGGTCTTGTCACAAGGATTACATATGTGAAGTATGAAAGCCCTAGCTCTAACCGTTCAAAAGTTATGGCCAAGGTTAAAGTCTCATAAAATTTTGCAAAAGTGGGTCAAACTCCAAGGTCAAAAGGTCAAATTTGATGGTACCCAAAGAAAGGTCTTGTCACAAGGAATACACGTGTGAAATATGAAAGTCATAGCTCCAACCAATCAAAAGTTATGGGCAAGGTTAAAGTTGACAACAGACAAACAGATAAACAGACAAACAGACAGACAGGACAAAAACAACATACCCCCGGGATCTTTCGATCCGGGGGCATAAAAAAATAAGACTAGGTAGGTCTGTGGTAAATAAAATTCATGACCTTTATAACACACTATATTTTATTCAGATATTCAGACATGAACTAATCAACAGTTGTTGTGTTTAGAGTGTCGGGAATTTCTTCAAAGAAATGAACAATGATTAATGTAATTTTCATCCAAAGCAATCAACTCTATCAACTCTGTGTCAGGGAAAACACTGAATGCATGAACAAACAGTTTAGTATATGATTGCGGGTTTAATGGAGTTGGTCTTAACATCCCACACATCCTCAATCCCTTTGATGAAACATGGAAGTACCTTGTTGCGCATCTCATCAATAATATCAAGATGGGGGTCTGGGAATCTCTTCATTTAGCCATGAGGTTCTTACTGCCTGGATCACCCCCTCCCCCTCTCTGCCCAATTCCCTGGTCGACTGAATAGTGGGACCTGCATCCCCCCTCCCATCCCAATCCCTTGTCAGCTGAATAGTTGGGCCCCCTTTTCTGTCAGCAGCATTGTTCTACGTCCCTGCTGTGGTCTCTCGTCGCTGAATAGTCCATACACCACAATGACTGATCCAATCGGTACCCTCCCCATAGCCAGGGGTGTGGAGAGCATATGAACAATCACATCACCAATAATTAGATGCTGTCATGAGACAGTAATATCGCACTAAGGTGTTTGCCTATAAATGCCCACTCCTTCATATTGGGCTTACCAAGGAAAAAGTCAAAATAATTCTATAATTTACACAGTACATGTATTCGTCAAATCGAGCATAAAATGCTCAGGTGACCATGTGACCTATGAGTCTCTTATAGGTATTTCCTTTACTTAATTCATTACCAGTCTGAAATAACAGAATTTAATTAATTATGTAAATTAGGTTTTGATAAAAGGGGGGGGGGTATAAATTTTTGGCCCATAACTGGAACTTTTTAAATTTATTTTCTTCAAGGTATGTATGACAGCATACACTGTAGGAACTTTCCGAAAAGAAGATAAAAAAGCACTGGTGTTGACAACAACAAATAATATTAGCCCGCGTGGCGCAGTGGTTAGAGCGTCTGCTCTAGAGTCGCGGAGTAAGGAGTTGATCCCTACGTCGCGGGTTCGAATCCCACTGTGGGACGTGGAGACCGGTCCTTCGAATGAGACCGTATAAACCGAGGTCCCGTGTCGCAGTAGGTGCTGGCACGAAAAAGATCCCTCTCTGCTCAATGGTCCTGAGTGCCGAGTATAGGTCAAAATTTGCAGCTCTCCACCGGCAAGTGGTGGCGTCTCCATAGAAGTGAAAAATTCTCGAGTGGGACGTTAAACAACAAACAAACAAACATTTTGATCGGAAACATATTTAGGATATCCCATAGCAAAACATGGACAATGCCATTCTTTCTATAATATTGAAGGGTATCCATCTCTTATCCGCAACTCCTCTTACACCACTGAATAAAAGTTAATGATACATTCTCAGATTCTTTATTACATAATGCCATTGTGCACCTCCTAGTTTACTTTTTTGATCTGACACTTATTTCGGGTCTCCCAGAGCAAAACATGGACTTTGACATTATAATCATATAGGAGGCGGGGGGGGGGGGATCATTTAGTGAGCTCAGTGCTCACAGTACCTCTAGTTTATAATAGAGAGATGTGTTTGATTGAAGTTTCAGTAAGAGAAAGAGAGAGTTTCCGAGTATATATTTTATCATGTTATTTGTGAATTTATATTAATTATATTATTTGTACTGTTCCCTTCAAAATATTACTTGTATTTTAATATAATAGTGATAATTACATATCCTTTTGAAATTGAAAAATCTAATAAGCGATTTTAAGAAAAATTGAATATATTTTTTTCGATATCATCGTCATTATCATCATTTTGAACATCATCATCATCCAAATAACTGTTACTCAAACAGTGGGGCGACAATATCAATATGTGCAGTGAAGGTAGACAAATATTGCACAATCTGTTGAAATTCCCATGGGTACCAATTGTGCCCCCTTATTAGCAGACCTAATTTTGTATTCATATGACGCAGAATTTATTCAAAATCTTTTACATGAGAAGAAGAAAACTCTTGCTGTGGCCTTCAACTCTACTTTTCGATATATCGACGACGTATTATCAATTAACAATAGTTACTTTCATTCATATGTCGACTCGATATATCCTAGTGAGCTTGAAATAAAAGATACCACAGATTCTGACACATCTGTTTCATATTTAGATATTTTGCTAGAAAAAGACGTTAATGGTAACCTTACAACCAAGCTTTATGATAAACGTGATGGCTTCAACTTTTCAATCGTCAACTTCCCTTACATAAGTAGCAATATACCCTTATCACCTGCATATGGGGTTTATTTCTCTCAGTTGATTCGATACGCAAGAGCATGCTCTACGTATGAACAATTTATAAAACAAGGCAAGCTATTGGCAAACAAGTTGACGAAACAAGGATATCGACAGACTCGTTTGAAAGAATCTTTTCGCAAGTTTTTTCGGTCGATACAATGACCTTGTCAACACATACAACCTATCATTGAGTCAAATGCTGACTGACGTTTTTCATACTAATTGTTAGGCCATTATTTATACACTGAACTGTCTAGGGATTTTTCCGGTTTTTGTTTCCGATCATGACAAGGAGCACACGGCGGGTGTGAAAGGTCGGCAGGGGATGCTTACTCCTCCATGGCACCTGATCCTACCTCTAATTTTTGAGATCCGTGTTTGCTCTGCTACAAATTTGTATCATTTCATTGGACTTTTGAGATTGAATACTGTTCGTTATCTTCATTATTTCATTCATTACGATAATATGTACAGGACGACAATATGTACCGTCACAATCGCGATCCATGAAAAAGCCTACGAGACTTTTGTGCGATATACATATCAAGTAAATTCATAAGACTATGAAAGATATCCTCAAGAAAACCTAACTGTGGGGCCACAATATGTGCAGTGAGGGTAGGCACATAATGTCATCAGCGACGACATGTATGCTAGATTAAAAGTGAAGACTTTATCGAGTTAAACTTCGAATAAAGATTTGATTTTAATATATAATCTTAAGGAATTTGTTTCTCTTTTCCATCAGATATAGCAACCCGTAGAAAGCTGAGTGGCATGCTACAGAGCTAGTTCCCCCAGGTATTCAAACGGTACAAAAGTTTTCAGCCAGCGACAATATATGTCAATGTACCACAAAATGTGCAGTGAGGATAGGTGCATATTGTCACGGACGACTACATGTACAAAACGAAGATATGTACCGTCACATGAGTTTACAAGTTAAATTGATCCAAAGCATCGAATCAGCCTCAAAATACATTTTTAGCATTTTAAAGTACCGATGTTGTAGAGTAGGATTTCCCCCACAGCCAGCTTTACCCCCAGAATCTGTACTCTAGAGTAGGATTTCCCCCTGAGGGGAAATCTCACACCGCCAAATTTCCCCCTCTTTCTTTCTCCTCTTTTGTCAATGCCTGAGTCATATCAACAATATTGTCGCAAAAAGTTTATATGAAAGTGAACTGATCTTTTAATTGAAATGAGTGTTTTCGACTCAAGAATTGTCGAATTTGTTAAAAAAAAAATGGTAAATTGGAAATTGAAAAATAAGTCACTTAAAAAATTGTAAGTCTCCATATGGAGAAATGGTGTGCAATCTATTCATGAGAATGCTTCCACGTGATTTATTTCTCATTAATATTCATAAGACACTGCATATACTCGAAATTCCATTTCTTAAAATTTTTATGTTTGAACCTGCAGCCTGTTTCGTTTTTTTTTTCAAGCCTCCGTCATAGTTATATGGGTAGAATTTTATTTTGTGTGATTAACAGCTGACCACTCAGGATACCGTTTTTTTCTGTTATTAAGTAGGTCACACTGATGCAAGAAATTGCCGTTTTCAAATTAAAAAGGCGGTCGTTAATCCTCATGAAATGGTAAATCATATGTAATTTATAAAAATAGGCTCTCTCCTGTACTTCTTAATCGGCGGAAGAACTCTGTCAACTTGCAATAAACACTTACATTTCATCATCAAAAATGATAAAAACACCAATTCTGTACTCTTTCCTTCATTAAAACAATATACTCTCGCTTCGAATTTTCATATCAAAAAGGCGGTCGCAACTTTCATTTTAGTATCAACAATCTTGTCATTTCCGGTAGAAGATATTAAGAAGAATCAAACCATCGGCGGAAGAACTTTATCCGAAATAGTTAGGATATAAAAATTTGCGATATTTTGTACTTTCTCTATATAAACCTTTATGAAATCGACCGCCATTATAGTTCCAATATGGACGATATGCAAATGGGCAGAATGAACACCATTTCTCCATATGCAATGTCTCGACACCCTCTCTCGGCGCAGCGTCAAGTGTTTGCTCAGGAATTTTAAAATTTTTAGTGATTTGATAATTTGTTTGCCCAGTATTTCATATATGGAGCCATCCTTTTTGCAAAGAGCGTATGAGAAAGTTCTAAAATTTATGTTATTGATAGGTTCTACCAGCCATTTGGTGATTATTTGAATCGAGTAGGTCTTAAAAGAGATGTTTCTGAATATGAATCGCAGGAGGATAAAACGTACGCTCAACTAGGACCTCGGGTCACCCGCAAATAGTTCGTCATTTTGTGTAGTAATAAAACATTATATGAACTCTTCAGGCATGAAAGGCACAAAAGTAAATTTATCTGTATGAATATGGTGACCTCAGGTCACCCTATATTTTGATTGAATTTTATTTTTAAAAAAACAGTTTTCTCTGTCTTACTCCAATACAATTATATTAATAACTTTATATAGATCTTTCTAATAGATTAGCAGAGACGTGAAGGTAATGTTTTAAACATTAAAATATGACAACAAGTTGATGTCATAATTAAGGCTCGGTGTCGGACGTCCCCCCCCCCCCCTTTCACAAATGTTTCACTGCTTAACTTTATCAACAATACATGTATTATTATCAGCAGTTTGAGAACCAATGTATTTGTTACTGTGTTAAAAATTGCACACAGGGAAAATGAGACTTTTTCTTCATTCGTTCAGTCATAGACCTAAAGTGTTCAATTCAGGTCTATGATTCAGTATTATCATCAGTCATCTACGATACTTAACTCTGCTTAACTAAAAGACAACGGAAAAAAATAAACGCAAAAAGTATGAAAATAAGCTTCTTTAAAAAGGTTAATTATTTCTTTCACTCTATAATTTCTCCTATCTTACATTTAAAGGTGCTTCGACACAGATTTGAAGTTAACAGAGTACACCAGTTATTTCATCATAACACAAATAAAGGTTATTTTATATCATAATACAAATAAAGGTTACCTCTGTTCCTATAGAAAAAAGGAAAATCCACAGACTTTAAGAACTTTAAAGAGAATAAAATTAAGTCCAAATTTAGTTTTAATATCCTGAATTTGTTTTCAAATTAACTGATTTTCAACTACAAACATATAGTGAACAATTGAAATAAAAAGGTTGAGATACCAAACAGAGATTGATCTCAAAAATCCTATTAACAAATGAATAGAGTATAAAACACAGATCATTCAATACCAGAGATGAGATCAGATGCATAGGAGGGATCATCCCTGGTCAAATCAAATTTATTGTCATAAGCCTGCTTTGAGCAATATCTTGCATATGGAATGATAAAATAATGTGCCATATCAATGCGGAGACCGGAGGTCATCAGGTATTGTATATCAATAAAGAGACAAGAGTGTGCAAAACAGGCACCAGATACCACCAATGTGGAGACCAGTGGTAAACTAATGTTTCATATCAAAACGAAGACTAAAGGTCACCTTATACATCAATAGGGAGCCCCGAGGTCACCCTCTGTTGCACATCAAAACGGAGACCAGAGGCCACCTTATATTGTAAATCAATAGGGAGACCAGAGGTCACCTTTTATAGTACATCAATAGGGAGACCAGAGGTCTTCTTATATTATACATAATTAGGGAGACCAGAGGTCACTTATTTTGTACATCGATAGGGAGACCAGAGGTCACCTTATATTGTACATCAATACGGACACAAAAGGACACCTTATATTGTACATAATTAGGGAGACCAGAGGTAATCTTATATTGTATATCATTAGGGAGACCAGAGGTCACTTATTTTGTACATCAATACAGAGACCATAGGACACCTTATATTGTATATTATTAGGGAGACCAGAGGTCACCTTATATTGTACATAATAAGGGAGACCAAAGATCACCTTATATTGTGTATTGTACATCAATAGGGAGACCAGAGATCACCTTATATTGAACATCTTGTTTCCCTATTTATGTACTTTATATGTTGTTCTCTGGTCTCCCTAATGCTATCTCTCAGTTGATTCAATAGGGAAGAGCATGTTCTACGTATGAACAATTTTTAAGAACCCTCTCTACACTGCACACTAAAGAGTTCTGATTCTGTGGTATTTTTCTGCAGTTAGAGTGATCTGCCCTTAGATCTGATTTCAAAAAAAATTAAATCTACTGTTTATTTCTCAATTTATAATCAATTCAAGCATTCTGAACAATTTGAAAGGCCGAGAGAAAGTAACTGAACACTTTATTTACATGTATTTAATCCACTGAAGTAAATGACAGTGATTTCTGTTCATTGATACTTTGTTGTCTTTGAACATTTTTCTTGGGGGTAAATGTCACGTAACATATATTGAAAATTATATAGGTAAGCTCAAAATTTACACCTATATACAATATAATTTTCTCAATGTCCAAAAAAACATTTTGCACTGGTGTATAGAGGGTCCTTAAGACGAGGTAAGTTTTTGACAAAGAAGTTGATGAAGCAAGAATACCAGCAGTCTCGTTTAAAGTCATCATTTTATAAGTTCTATGGTCGATACAATGACCTTGTCAGAAAATAAAATGTATCATTAAGTCAAATGCTGACTGTACAATATAAGGTGGCCTCTAGTGTCCCTATTGATGTATAATATAATTTGACATCAGGTCTCCCTATTAATGTACAATATAAGGTGACCTCTGGTCTCCCTATTGATGTACAATATTAGGTGACCTCTGAATTCCCTATTAATGTAAAATATAAGGTGAGTTCTTGTCTCCCAAGGATGTACAATATAAGGGGACCTCTGGTCACCCTAATAAAGTACAACATAAGGGGACCTCTGGTCTCCATATTCATATTATACACAGCCTTATGTGATCAGTGGTCTGTAAATGATGAAAAATATAAGATGTTCTCAAGTCTTCAAATTCATACACAACTTTATGTGATCTCTGATCTCTTGAATAATGTACACCATAAGATGACCTCCGGTCTCCTTATTCATTAACACTTTTATGTAAAATATGGTCTCCCCAATGATTATCAAAATAAGGGGACCCCAGGTCTCCGTATTCATGCACAATATAATGTAACTTATGGTCTCCCTACTAATATACAACATAAGGTGACCTCTGGTCTCCCTATTGATGTAAAATAGAAGGTGTCCTCTGGTTTCCCTATTGATGCACAATATAAGGTGTCCTCTGGTCTCCCAACTAATGTAGGATATAAGGGGACCTTTGCTCTCCCTATTGATGTACAATATAAGTGATCTCTGATTTCCCTATTGATGTACAATAAAAGGTGTCTTCTAGTCTCCCTACTAATGTACAATATAAGGTGACCTCTGGTCTCCCTATTGATGTAAAATATAAGGAGACCTCCGGTTTCCCTATTGATGCACAATATAAGTTGTCCTCTGGTCTCCCTATTGATGTACAATATAAGGGGACCTCTGGTCACCCTAATGAAGTACACAATATGGGGACCTCTGGTCTCCGTATTCATATTATACACATATTATACTGTACTCATACACAATATAATGTGACCTCTGGTCTCCCTACTTATGTAAAATATAAGGTGACCTCTGATCTCCCTATTGATGTAAAATAGAAGGTGTACTCTGGTTTCCCTATTGATGTACAATATAAGGTGTCCTGTGGTCTCCCTACTGATGTAGGATATAAGGGGACCTTTGCTCTCCCTATTGATGTACAATATAAGTGATCTCTGGTTTCCCTATTGATATACAATATAAGGTATCTTCTGATCTCCCTTCTAATGCAGGATATAAGGGAACTTCTGGTCTCCCTACTGATGTACAATATAAGGTGACCTCTGGTCTCCCCATTGATGTACAATGTAAGGTGGCTTCTTGTCTCCCTATAGATGTAGGATATAAGGGGACCTTTGGTCTCCCTATTGATGTAGGATATAAGTGGACCTTTAGTCTTCATAATAATGTACAATATAAGGTGACCTCTGGTCTCCCTATTGATGTACAATATAATGGGACCTCTGGTCACCTTAATGAAGTACACAATATGGGGACCTCTGGTCTCCGTAATCATATTATACACAGCCTTATGTGATCAGTGGTCTGCAAATGATGAACAATATAGGGTGTCCTCTGGTCTCCCTGAAGATGTAGGATATAAGGGGACCTCTGATCTCCCTATTAATATAGGATATAAGGGGACCTCTGGTCTCCCTATTGATGTACAATATAAGGTGTCTTCTGGTCTCCTTATAGATGTAGGATATAAGGGGACCTCTGGTCTCCCTATAGATGTAGGATATAAGGGGACCTCTTGTCTTTCTTTTGATGTACTATACAATGTGATCTCTGGTCCCCCTAATGATGAAATATAAGGGGGCCTATCCGTATTCACATAAAATTTAAGTTACCTCTGCTCCCCACAAAAAGAATATGGAAACATGAGGTTGTCTTATATTGTACATCAATAAGGATATCAGAGGTCAGACGAAGTGGTATATGAATCAGTAGACCAGAGGTAATATTATATTGTTCATTATTAGGAAAACATGAGGTCACTTGAAGTTATAAGGAGAAAATTATTTTAAAAAAATGTGGCATGTGAAGAATTATTTTTCAAATCCACTCCAAACAAAAATTGAGACCCTGATCTTTTTACAAGCAAACAATTTCACAATTTCTCCAAATTAATTCTCTACATTTATGTAATTGGATGGGGGATGATATTAGACAACATTTGCTTCATATACAGTATATGTATCCCAGAAGCAATTGACAATGGGTCCATGTTTTTTTAAGTTTATTATTTTGGAAAATATACTAGAAGTTTTGATTCGTTTATGAATTTGATAAGTGTAAATTCCAGGGAAAGGGGGAGGAGAACTTCAGCCTCCATCCTCGCATGACAGGGCGTACATCTACTCTGTAAGATTAATATTAACCAGATGTTTACTAAAGTATTAAACTGATAAGGTCGCCTATTGAGGTATGACTTCAAAAGGGAGACCAGAGGACACCTAATATAATTTATTAAACAATAAATAATTATTCCATTATCTTTAAGGATCAGTGAAGAGTCCGAGCGGGGTGGGGGGCAAGACCTACAATGTACCTCCTCCCCCTGCCTGTTAGATCTGCGAATGCAGAGACAGGAGGTCGCCTACTCTGATATATTAATAAGGGGATCAGAGGTTAGGTACTGTGTTAAATAGATACTGTTGCCTTACATGGAATAATAATATCATTAGGGAGACCACAGGTCACCCTACGTAATCCATTGCTGTATAACTTTATATTTTATAATATTGCAGTCAACGTTGCTCCCCCCCCCCCCCGTATCTTTCCTCATATCAGATGATTATTCCTTTGACAAAAATAGATTTTCTGTTTGTTGTTTTACACTGTAAAGGCTTCACAGTGGTGCGATTTATTCTATTTTCACTTTACGGTTGCAATGCACTACATTTTGTCGCGGAGTAAACAGGTTTGATAGTTGTGAACTGAGCTGGTGACCTAAGGTCCTATTTGAGCGTATGTTTTATCCTTCTTCATATGAATCGAATCTGAATCTGAAACGAATCTGAATCGGAGGGATCTCGATCCCGATTTGAAAACTGAAAAAAATGTCAGAACTAGAAATTTTCTAAATTATACAATGAAAAATGATAGCACAAGATTATTGATATTTTTCAGTGATTGATATTTCACCTGTACGATAACAGAGGGCTCTGGGGATTTTAAATTTGAAAAGTGTTTGAGCTTTCTCCCCCTTTTGAATTTAACTAGTTCATAATCACTTGAGCGAAATACAAGTAACTATGTTTGATATGACATTTAAAAAAATGCCTTGTAGCAACAATGAAAAAAAAATCAGTGGATGGTATTTAGATTTTTGTCATTTGAATGGGGGTGTTATAAGACGCCTGACGGACAAGTCAAATTATATAGACTGAATAACAGAACAGGTACCCACTCAATTCAAGGGAAAATTAAACTTTCTCGTAAAGTATTATTGTTATATTATTCAGCTACTTACTTTATCGTTCCTTGCGAGAATCGTGTTCTGTGCCCTATTTTAAAAAAGTCTGTTTAAATGTCTATATATGAGTCGTTTTATATATTTATAGGTAATTAAAAACTATGTCGGATAAATTACTTTTTCAGCAACCCCATGACCACCGCATACCTTTTTTTTTCTCGAAAGTTTACTGCGATTTTCATTGTATCTACAAGTTTCTAGTACACACATTTTCTTTCATTTCTCAGAAAGTCCCTTGATTGCGAAGAATGTAGCTTGTTTGTTTGTTTTGTTTGTTTGTTGTTTAACGTCCCTCTCGAGAATTTTTCACTCATATGGAGACGCCACCACTTGCCGGTGGAGAGCTGCAAATTTTGACCTATGCTCGGCGCTCAGGGCCATTGAGCAGTGAGGGATCTTTTTCTTGCTGGCACCTTCTGCGACACGGGACCTCGGTTTATACGGTCTCATCCGAAGAACCGGTCTCCACGTCCAGCAGTGGGATTCGAGCCCACGATGTAAGGATCAACTCCTTACCCGGCGACTCTAAAGCAAACGCTCTACCACTACGCCACGCGGGCGACAATGAATGTAGCTTGTTAAAATGGGTAGTAAAAAAATGATTTCTCTCCAACATCTCAATGATTTTAACCTGTCTCCTCCTGTCTTTATTTTCTTGCAATATTTAACACAGTTCTCTCAAGGAACGAATTTCTAGTTAGTTGAAAAATACACTTAAATGTAATACAAAACAGATATTTTTTCGTATGTTTATTACAGTACTACATGTAGTAAATAATATATATAGAATACGAGGATGGGACGCGACTGAAGCAAAGAAAAAAATCTTAACGAGCCTAATAAGGACTTCAGACTTATTTAATGAGGGACATAACCATGATTTTGATTTGATTATGTTATGTAGTACATGTATATAGAGGCAAAGTATAACAAAAAAAGGGGGGGGGTTACTGGCCTCCATGTCTCACCCAGTTACAACTGGCCTCATGTAATGCTATTGATTTTGACGACTTGAACTTGGTCAGTTTAGTAGCGATCAAGTTGGGTAATGTGAAAAAAAGCATTTCAGATTTTTCAGAGTTATTAAATTGTATATAATATAGTAAGTATATAAGAAATAAACTTGCCATCCCTCCACTTTGAGAAACACGGACGTAAGCTGGTTGAGGAGAATTCGAAAGCCCATCAATACCCCCCTCCTCCCCCCCCCCCCACACACACACAGATCTATCAACGTGTTTTTCACGGCTGGAGAGAGTTGGGATTTTTGTCAAAAAAAATTCCGAGTCGGAGTAAAAGTAAAAGGCTGACAAACCCGTAGAACGTTGGGGGGGGGGGGGGTCAGGGGGCTGCCTTCCACCTTTTTCTGAGTAAAGTATTTTTCTATAGTAAATTTTCATTTAGAAACTGGTAGTAACCCCCCCACCCCACCCCCACCTCGACTTTTTGTTGCTGTTAGGTCGAAATTTTGGACAGTTAAGGACTTTTTTTTTTGCTTGTCAGATTTTTTTTGAAACTTTTGCTACGGACCTGGCTGAATACTTATCTTACCTTTGGGAATTTATTGGTATGTTCCCCTCCCCGTCCTAAACAGAATCCCTGGTTCACTATTGGCATTTAAACACATTCCCCAGCCCCCATGAAAAATAAATCAAACTAGCTTACTTCATAAATTCTTTTTTTTTCACCGTTGCTACATATAATATACAAACATAATATCCATATACGATTTATGTCATGGACTTGTTAATTCCAGGATGGGGGGGGGGGGCACAAACACTTTTAACTTTTCGTGCAGGTTACAGATTGATATATCACAGGGGAAAATCAGTAATCATACAATCAGTGTATAATATGTGTTAATTTTTAAATCGGGATCGAGATCCCTCCGATTCAGATTCGTTTCAAATTCATTTCAGATTTGGATTCGTTTCATACTCAGAAACATCTCTAAAAAGAGGGAAAGACGCCAAAACCATAAACACAACAATTCTGGAAACACTACTTTGCAAGCCAATTTCAAAGCATAAGTATGTCCCCTCGACCCCAGCGATGTAATATATGATTTGAAAGCAGAGAACAAATAATTTCTAAAAGTTTTGCAAAAGTTCAAATTTTAAGAAATAAATGACCCATTTTTAGTTTCAAGCAATATTTAAACACCAGAAGTTTGAAAGACCATTGGAGAAAAAGAAATCCATTTAAAATAAAAGTACCTTTTTGTTTCTATGGATACGGTAAAAAAAAATTGTTCAACCGATTACATTGTACCGATTTTTTTTTTTCAGAAACCATTTTAACCAAATGAAAAGAATAAGGTTTTAATGTTTAAAACAATTTGTTGCACTGTTACTGAGAAAAATGAGATTTAAAATTTTCATTATTTTTCATACATAATATTTTTAATGAAGGACACTTGTACCGGGAGCAGGGGTATACATTTTGTGAACTCAGTGCTCATAATACCTAGCTCTAGTTATATTTGAATTTCTTGGTTTATTCATTTAAAACATTTCAATTTCCAGTAACATAAAACCTCACAATACAATAAAGACTCTCTGAGCATCATCGATGTTAACCAAAAACTTTTGGAGCTCCCCCCCCGCCCCCCCCCCCCTTTACAACATATATTTAAATGTCACGTATGAGGTCAAGGGTCAAATGACCACTATGTAGTGTTTTACAAGCAGGCGAAAAAAAGTGTGTATTCTGATTGTTTTTGCGAGATTTGAAGATTGAAAAGATGTGGAATTGATTTCAAACATCCTAAGGGACCTAGGGATGATAATGAGTTAAATAGTACAAAGGAGGTTTGTGTTTTGATTCTCGTTTTTATTCAACACAAAGAACAATGGAATGCGTCCTCCATTTTGAATTCCTATGCTCGCTCACTCGCTGGTTAAATAACTCATTTGTGATTAGTATGCTTTGAGTTCTCCTACATCATTTAAAAACTTTCCTACAACCTGTGTTTTCCAATTTATGTTTCAAAATTAAAAAATTACAAAATGCCTAAACTGGGTAAAAAATCACAACGTGGAGGTCAAGGACAGCCCCAAAGTGCCAAACCTCTTTCTAAAAGAGCTAGGGAGAATAGTAGTGAATATGAAGACTTTGATGACGATGCTGAAGCAATAGTTGACACATTAGTAGGTGCATTAAATAAACCTGAAATAATGTCAAAATTTGTTGAATGCATCTGCTCTTCAAAAGTACTAGTAAAATCACTTGTCAGTCATCTCCTTCCTAGAATGACAGAAACATTACAGAGTGTACTTGACCCTCTAAGAATATCTATTGATAATCTCACAGACCAGCTGAGGAAATCAGAAGAGAGATGTGTTGAATTAGAATTGAAAAATGATGATTTAGGGCAATATACACGAAGACAAAATCTTAGAATATCCGGAATCACTGAAAATGAGAGTGAAAATACCGATGCCCTGGTAGTTGACTTTGTAAAAGAGACAATGAAAATTGACTTAAATATGCAAGACATTGACAGGAGCCACCGGGTAGGGAGACGTAATTCAAAACCAAACCGCGATGTCATTGTCAAATTTACTTCATGGAAAGCAAAACACAATGTCATAAAGAAATGGAAAACAGTTCACGAGTATAATCAGTCTCATAACACTTCCTTCTATATTTTCGAAGATCTGACCAAAAACCGTTCCACGATTTCGTATCATGCAAGACAACTAAAAAAAAACAAAGAAATCAAAGATACGTGGACGGCAGATGGGAAAAAATCTTCATAAAATACCATGATGACAAAACCTGTGGACTATGCTTACAATACCTAGCTCTAGTTATATTTGAATTTCTTGGTTTATTCATTTAAAACATCTCAATTTCCAGTAACATAAAACCTCACAATACAATAAAGAAATTTACACAGCCTTTCATTCACGGGTGAAATACACATGTGATAAAAAGCGGCTAGACGTCAACGAGTGAAGCAAGGAACCAATTACATCGTTTCTTACAGTAAAGAGGTATGGCTTATGTCATCTCATCGTTTGTCAACAACAATCTAAAGTTGCTAATGTTATTAATTTCCTACCCAATGAGAATCTAAGTCGCCATTTGAAAAACGCGATAATTATGTATCGCCGAAAATGTCACGCCTTACTGAAAGTTCAAGCAGAAAAGAGAATTGTATTAATATTTTAGTCAAACCGATATTTGTGTTACATTAAAAGTTTAAACTTTGTCAAGTGAAACTTATCTATAACACCTTCAAAATGCTACCATGATTAAAAATATCGAAACATTCATTTATTAGGTAAAAAATAATGGTCGTAATACATTGAATACCTAAACATGGGTTGCCTTCGTCTATCAGTACAATGTATTTTGATGAGACCTTAATAACCATTCAAAAGGGGACAAATGAGTAAATACTATACAATTAATCACCCTTCATGAGGTCAACATGGTGAAATGATGACCCGAGACCTGACCCACGAGGTGACCTGACCTGACCGAGGCCAACGGCCGAGGTCAGGTCAGGTCATCGAGTGGGTCAGGTCAAGGGGCATCATTTCACCATGCTGACCTCATGAAGGGTGATCAATTGTTTTATTATACCGACAATAATAATAATAATTATCAATTTTAACACATGTAACATTTTATTTCAACAGAATAATGCATATTGTGAAATAACGATTTAAGCAGCAATAACTTTGAATTTGAAAGTTCAATTGAAAAGTGAAAAAACACATCTTAGAATCATTAAATGATTTACAGAGTCCAATAAAGAACTTTACAGTATCTTTACTTTTGTTGTTCTTTTCCCATGTAATAGTGAATGTGCACTTGACCGACATTTCTGAATAATGGGCCACAAGAGTTTTGAGGCATTTGGTCAACTTTAACATTCTCCTTTTCTTCTGGAACATTTGCAAACAAATCTGAACCATTTTCATCATGTAGGACTTCAGATAGCAATTGTTTGGTACTGACAGTCTCAAATTCACAGTTATTCAAATTTAAGAGCTGACTTTCTGAAGTACTGGTACAAGAATTTGTTGGAACAACTGGGTTTTCTAGCCCTAGCTTTGGTGATGGGTAAACCACAGATGACAATACATCAAACATTTCTTGCTTTTTTGTTTCACTTACACATCTTGAATAGCTTTTTATGGAAGTTTCGGACTTATGTCCACTGACAGACATGATGTGTCGAGCTTCTATCCCACGCTGATCCAAACTAGTAATACACGTGGCACGTATGCAGTGGTTTGTATACAGAGTTGAGAGTTCGGCTTTCATAGATATTGTTTTCATAAAATTTCCCAAAGTATTATGACCTACTGGAGAATTGTCATACCAAACAGCATCTGAATCGTTGATATGGCGCTTCGGTCTCTGCCAAAAACTTTCACAATTTGGATTCAGCTTTCCGAGGTATTTCTCCAGACTAGACACAGGACACTTCTCATCACCTACATGGACATATGAAAAATTGTAAATCAGTTGAATTCATGAAAATTGTCACATAGACAAATATATGATCTAAAATTAGTAAATGCTGAAGTTTACATTAATTTTATTTTACATGTATTTCAAGAAGTATATTACCTGGTATTTCATATATTCTTGCTGAAGATGCATCATGGTCATTCACATCACTTCCTCTGTGATTTTTGGTTTCATACTGAGCGACATTAAGATAATACCTCCTTCCTTGGCCATCTGTCCTCAAAACAAAATCAGTTTTCTTCATGCTTCTCAGATTTTCCCTTCCTCTTCTACATGTGTAGAACATCACATCAAGAAAAACTTTATATTGCAATCCCTGTGGACTGTTTCCGTTTAGGACGCCGCTACTATACAATGTTGCCATGTCAGCATCGCTGATAATTTCCTTGTGTTGAGTGGTTCCCTTTCCAGTTCGTTTGATGTTTGTCAAAACTGCCTTGAACATTTCGTTTGATAGACGAAAATCTGGGTCATTAATAATGTCATAGTTAATTTTTTGGAAAAATCTCTGCAAACCAAACCTGATGCTGATCATGGAAGATCTACTATACAATTCACCATCTTTTCTTCGGAGTTCAGCGTAAAAGTTGATCAGAATTTCAGCAATTTCGCCTTTTGTTTTTTGCAGTATTTTGTCCACAATCAGTCCTTTTTCAGTGCAGTATGTAATGAACACTCGTTTCGCCGAGTCTACACATTGTTTTGTGTTGGAACTATCGCGGTTTTCTAGGATTGCTTGTAGTTCCTCACTTGTCAGAGTTGCAAACCTCGATTCGCCAGCCATCGTTTTTGTAAACAGACGACAAAATAACTCATGAGAAGTGACGTAGTACACAATTTTATAGTCTATATCTTATTTCTCAAGAATAACTTACAGTTATAGTCTTTATCTAAAAACGGTACAGTAACCATGAAGAAAAAACGAAGCGGCCATATGTTCCGCCATTTTTATTTTCTGCACAGGTCAGGTTCAGCGGTCAATAATATTAATGACCGGTCAATATCTCATACACATGCAACAATCAAGTCATTAATGGTCATATGACACAGAAACGGGTCATAAGCTAATTTTAATGTTTTCTCATCAACCAATCAGATTCTTTCATTCTAATTGGAGGTATAATAAATGTACATAGTGTTAATCAAAGGTTGCTGTCTCTGAAACGAGAAAATTACAGCTGGAGAAATGTTGAACGAAGTTAACAGTTTTTAACAGGAGAATTTAAAAAAAAAAGTATATAACAATTTTATTGAAAAAAGACAACTTTAACTTAGAAATTATGTTACCAAAGTTTTGAAAAGTAATTTAAATTCGCTGATCGATTAATAAAATGACATAAACATTAAGAAAATTAAACATTAAAAAATCATTTTTTTTATCAGACGTACAATCATGTAAAAAATGTGGATTTTATACAGATTACAGAGGATACTGAACATTACTTTATCAAATGTCCATCATATATTGTTCAAAGAAATTTACTGGTAAAAAAAATAAATAATATTGATGTTGTTTTTGAACTCGAAACTCTGTTAAGAGGCAAAGGTCAATATTCCTATCAAACAAACTGTAAAATATTTTCATATGTACAGGAATTTATAAAATCTACTAAGAGACTTAGTTGAGTACACTGTAATATTAAATACTCTGTTGAATATATATATATATATATATATATATATATATATATATATATATATATATATATATATATATATATATATATATATATATATATATATATATATATATTTAAGCTGGAACAGTATGTAAATAACTTGTATACAATTAGGGGGTTATCATCTTTTTTATGATATTGATGAATAATACTTGATTGTGAATCTTTATTTTCTATCATTAGCAAGTTTATTACCATGTTCAAGTATTATTATTCAATGTTTGTGTCTTGACCTATTATACAAGGAGAGGGTGTGCATAGACTTTGCCTGTTGCCCAATCCTTATTGAATTACTCAATAAAATATGTTTAAATCAAATAAACATTAAGTGCTTATGTCATTGTAAATAATTGAATTTGATTTGATTTTTTTTTTGGTATTAAAGAATTAAAAAAAAAACAATTTATGTAAATATTTTCATCTTTATAAAAATTGACAATTTCATTTCAAATGTAGACTTGAGTCTGCACAAAGTAAATATTTTTGTCACATAGGCTTCTCGGGATTCGCTTAGGTTTCTCAGGATTCTGCATGTAAATTTGATTTGGACTTGCATGGTTATAAAAAGTGAACCTAAATGAGATTATATTATCCCATCTAAGTATTGTCTGTCAGTTTTTGGAGATAATTCATTTTCTTTTTGTTTATATTTTATGAATTTCCTGTACTAGAATTTACGTGCACAAATTGCTTAATTAACGATGAATGTCAATAATAAACCATTTCATTACGAGATTCGACGTGAAACGTTAAAAATATAATTGCTTTTCTGATGGTTCTATATTTTGTAATGCTGTCTCTATTTTGAGATCTTTTTGATAACATTGAAAATCTAGATTATAAATTATTGCGCGTTTCAGAAGTTAATAACTTAACGGTGCATAAAATCTTTCGTGTGTAAAGTGCATTGTTCCTGCATTCGAATGCAAATTGATCAGAAGTGAATGAATGTTTACAACTCTTAAAATATCGAACACTACAAAATACTTTATTTACCGGAGAGGACATTAATTTATTTGTGCAATTTCCGTTAATTGATCCCAGTGGATAGCCTGTCGTCGCGTCAAGATAATTCAATGTATACGATTTGTAGAGCATAACCAGTCTGCATTTCTCCCCTTGTTCCTCGGGATGTCGAATTGCTGAATGTTCTGGATTTTTAATGTCGTAAGGACATTTCAATGATTTGTTCATTCATTAACTTGTCCACCTTATTCAAATAAAAACATAGGTAATTAGAGATTACAGAGCTCACCTCAATGAATGTTGAAAAAACAACATTACCAAGGTCACTCAACTGGTAATATAGGTCAGATCCAGCATTCGAAGCAAGTCCAGTAGTGTACATACTTAGATGTATCATCCATGCAAGCTTGGTCAACATAGGGCTTTTAGTTACTTGGAAATGAGACCTGCTCCAAAAACTTTAACCTGCTCCCAAAACATTAACCTGGTCATTCCTTAGCTGAAATTGCAGCATCTGAAACCCTGACTGGTACTATAAAACTCACTAGAAGCATCTTCCATGCATCTCTGATTAATATAGGTCATAGAAGTACTTAAAAAGAAAACTGCTCCAAAAACTTTAACCTGAGACGCCGACGCCATGTAAACTAGTATATATAAACTTCATTTAAATAAAACTCCTTTTAATGTTTCGATAGCGTAGTGAGATGTATTACCTGACTCCGAAGGTGAAGGTACCGGGTTCGATTTTCAACAGTGCCACATTTATTTTCTTTATGTGTAAATAAACTTCTTAAAATTTTCTAAGTTCTTTCCTCGGTAGAGGTACGGGAAGGAGAATATGAACATAACAAATTCTGTTTTCAATGTAATTTGCAACTCTCCATTCCTGTAAAATAATGGAGCGCTCAAACAAAAGAGTGACGTCACAGGTGGATTTTACCATTAGGAATATGATGGAAGCTGAGATTAGTCCGAGTGTCTTAAATTGTCATTCTGCGTTTAGCTGTCAAAGAAGAAAGGTTGGTAACAGCTGTTAACTGGATACATGTATGTTGAATCAGGGACATAACGGAGTACTTCAAGTTACCCTTATCTAATTGCTATAACCATATGGTTCGTTCGTTCATGGTAGATACATGTACTAATAGTCGAACAACACAAAACCGATCGTTTAAAAAAAAAATAAAACAACAAAGTACGGCAATGGTATATCTATGACCTATCGAGAAGTCACTTCAATATTCCTACTCGCAAGAACAACAAGAAGTCCATCAATACGCCCTGGCAATTAGTTTTCTACACAGGGTTAAATACAAAGGCTATTCATCATGTATTTTAAACTTGTCACACAAAGTCTGCAAAGGATAAACCACGCTGCCCCCATTTTATCAAATATGGCGGAAATTAATGTCAACGATGTTTTTGTAATAGAAAGAAATAACGTCATTTTTATTCAGTGCTGGTAAAAACATCCCGGGATTCCCGCCGGGATATAAAATAGTTTGATCCACTTACTATTGGGATATTCTAATCTTCGTTTTTTCAATTAATTTCAACATTGGATTGATGGTCTCAGCATGCCGTAGACAGACCACTTTATAGTGAAATTGAGGTTGTATTCTCTCCCTGCTGTCTATTCACACAGCCAAGGGTACGGAAATTACTTTATAATATCTCTAAAATTTATTCTATTAAAATAATAGGAAAATACTTGTGTCAGTTTTGTTCTCCAAAAGTGTAATCACATAATTTTCGTGTTTTTAGCATAGAAAAAACTTCTGATGTAAATTAAACTGTCACAGTATAATAATTATAATCAAAGCATCTTGGCAGAAACTGAAAAACTTTCCGACTCTCAAATACAAGTTTCAAATAGATGGGTTTTTACCATAGGTGTTGGGAAAACTGAGGAGTCCCTTCTTCCTATAAACAAGAGGCCAAAGGGCCTTGAATCGCTCTTCTGATAAACTGTACAACCTATCACTTCTATCTGAAGCCTCTAAGTATCCTGTATATTTAGATAAACCCTTGAAATTTCAATTCACACTCTGAGAACCCAAGATGATTCTAAGCCAATTAGTACCTGAGAGTTGGTCATGGTGACCTACTTATCACTTGTCATTCCCTGAGGACCCATCAACTAAGTTTGATGATTCTAAGCCAATTAATACCTAAAATATTTTTTAAAAATATAACCATAAATTTTATAAGTAGGTCAAAGTGACCTACTTTTCAGTTGTTGTACTCCAAGACAGGGGCGTCGGCAAGAATTTGACATTGGAAAGGCGAACTGGATCGAAAAGGGGGAGGAGTCCTAACCTAACTAAGATTTCAGCCCAAATCTTGATATTTTTATTTTCTGATTAATAAAGAACAATTAAACATGCAACAACAAAAAAAAATGTTTTAAAAATATGTGATTTTAGTTACATTTACTATAGATAAAACAAAACCGGAATATTTTTAAATAGCTATAGGAGCTAGTGTTTCTTTTTTTTCCGAAACGGCATAGAAAGAACTTTGAAGGGTTTATGAGGTTAAGATTAAAACACATATAATTTTATATTGTTTTATAACTGTATAATATTTATTGTTACTTGCCGAAAGAATGCATAGTTATGAAATTTAAAATGAACAGGGTGATTAATCCTTCACAATCCCTTCATTTTTGAAATGCAGAAATGTGTATGACATTAAAAATAATCAACTGAAGTTGTTTTAGATAGTAATTTAAACCCAGTATATTAGTATTTTGCTTTAATTTAATAGCTTACAACTTCGTTTCATCAAAGATTTCCAAACATCGATAGACCAATTCATTAGACAATGAACAGGCCTGTTATAAGCGGGGGAAGGTGTCAGGAAGGGGGGTCTCCAATTTTTGACCAATTTCTCTAAGAATACTTTGGATTTTTGTTTTGTTTTTTTTTTTGCTTAAGTTTTGATATATAAAAATTCATTAATTTAGACGCTGCTGCCCCCCTCTTCATACACACTTTTTTTGTTGCTCTCTGGTCGAAATTGGGTAAATTCCAGCATTTGAAAAGAAAAAAAAATCCGGAAACTTAGAGAGTCCCCACCCCGCCCCCCAAAAATAGAATTTCCAAAAAACGTTGCTAGCTGTGGGCCAGATGAAAAATTTGTAGCAACTTGCACGTAGAGCGATGGTACCATGCTTATTGTTCACATACGCCAGGTACAGGTATATAATTATACACGTACACGTACATCCCATGCAATTTGCGTCTGTGTAAACAATAGCTTTCACACTTCGCTGCTCCATTGACCACAGATTGCCGTTATTCTTGCCGCTCCATTGACCACAGATATTGCCTTTACATTTTTTTTTAAATTTTGTTTTTCTCATTTAAAATTCATTTTTCTTTTTTTTGTTGTTGTTGCAAAATTAATGGGGCGGCGAACGCCGCCCCTGCCGCCACTTTGCCGACGCCCCTGCAAGGACCCAAGATGCATCAACTGACAAAGTTGGATGATTCTAAGCCAATTAGTACATGAAATATTTAATTAAAGGCGTAAATTTTCAAAAGTAGGTCACAGTGACCTACTTTTCAGTCAACCTACTCCGAGAACGCAAGATGCATCAACTGACAAAGTTGGATGATTCTAAGCCAATAAGTACCCAAAATATTTAATTAAAGCCATAAATTTTCAAAAGTAGGTCATGGTGACCTACTTTTCAGTTGTTGTACTCCGAGGGCAAGATGCATCAACTGACAAATTTTTGACGATTCTAAGCCAAATAGTACCCGAAAATATTAAATACAGCCATAAAATTTCAAAAGTAGGTCACCATGACCTACTTTTCAGTTGTCGTATCCCAAAATATTTAATTAAAGCCATTAATTTTCAAAAGTAGGTCACGGTGACCTAGTTTTCAGTTGTTGTACTCCGAAGACCCAAGATGCATCAAATGACAAAGTTTGATGATTCTAAGCAAATTAGTACCCGAAATATTTAATTAAAGCCATAAATGTTCAAAAGTAGGTCACGGTGACCTACTTTTTAATCGACCTACTCCGAAGACTCAAGATGCATCAACTGACAAAGTTTGATGATTCTAAGCCAATTAGTACCTGAAATATTTAATTAAAGCCATAAATTTTTAAAAGTAGGTCACGGTTACCGCTCGTATATAAAAAGAGTTAAAAAGAAGAGATATATTTTGATTACTGCCACATTTATATGTGAAACAGGAAAGGAGAAAATGTATGGCTGGACCGGGAATCAAACCCAGGACTCCCGCATCACTATCAGGTGATCTACCGACTGATCTATCCAGGCCGATATCCATGGCCCAAACCATTACATTCCTCCCTCCTTAAATTGTCTTGGCCCTCGAAGTCACAACTTAAGTTCTTATTTGCCCCTGGCAGGACTTTCACCTGTAAGTCCAGGGGTGGTCAACAGCACCAAATCTGTAACAGGAAAGGAGAAAATGTAAGGCTGGGCCGGGAATCGAACCCTGGACCCCCGCATCACTAGTCAGGTGCTCTACAGACTGAGTTACCCAGGCCGATATCCACGGCCTAATCTATTGCATATGTATACGTTTGTAGTTATGGCTACTGTAGTGATTTAGGTTAATTTAAAAAATTGTTGTTTACTTAATATTTATTTATGCTAACGGTCAATTATTGTTTTGTATAACTATTTTTAGATATAGCTACTCGATGCTCCTCGCGAGGATCGGTTAGTTTGTTACGCAATTCTTTTTGTTTTGAAGGTGATGCTCCTTATGAGCATCAGCCAGCGGGTATATATATGGGGGGAATTTTGGGTCAGTTGGTCACTGTGTCGTTGGGATTTATGTGTATATAGAACGTTCAAAAGATCTGGATTATTGTCTTTTTATGATTGTGATGTGTTTTACGGGCACCTGTCCCTGTAAATAAATTGTATATAAAACTTACCAGATCGTTTTATTTCAAACATTGAGGAGATTTTAAAACAGAGGAAATATTTTCATTTTACTATTTACTATATGAGGGAATAAATAAAGCCGTTTACCGCTCGACGGCGCTACACTACGTACAATGCCTCTTCCGCTAGCCAGCGCCTTATGCATTTACAAGTATAAATTTGCAAAATTACCATCAATGAGTAACAACCTCAATCATTGGAAACTATGTCGTTCAACTGACTCTATAATTGTATACCTTGACTACAATGAAATTATTTCAACTGAAATGTTACTCGCATCAAAACAAACTGACGGGAGCAATATCTGCTTTGATGCTAGCATCCATTCAACTGATGATAGCCTTTATGTGCAAATTTTCAATTATTGCGCACAATAATCAAGCTAATATCTTTAAATAATTAATGAAATCTTTAATTAATCGAGTTTATGTTCATTTTTGCGCAATGTTACAGAATATAATCTGAAGGCACGAGCCAAAGAAGTGTAACACACACACACACACACCCTCCCTCACACACACACACACACATATATATATATATATATATATATATATATATATATATATATATATATATATGTATATATATATATATATAATGTAGGTTCACTAAACAATAACAAAAAGGTTCAAAGTGCCAGCACTTCAATTCTCATTATATTTTTAATGTTGAATAACAAAAACCCTCCATTTCTCCCAATAAATTAAAAAATAAATATAAAACAAAGCAATTAAATATAAGAGCAAACAATAATTAAATGTGCACCGACATTCATTTGTATAATAACCCTGAGTATTTCATATCTCAAGTAAAAAATTGACTCTGAAATTTCAATTTTTAAAAAGAAATTTTTCACTCATATAAAGACGTCACCATATACCGGTGAAGGGCTTCAAATTTTGACCTTAACTCGACACTCAGGGCCATTGAGCAGTGAGGGATCTTTATCGTGCCAACGCCTGCCATGACATGGGGTCTCGGTTTTTAAGGTCTCATCTGAAGGACCTGCAACTTTCACTTCAAAGTGCCGAGCTCATGGCAAAGGAGTAGCATTTGAAAGAATTTCTCAGAATTTTCTGTATTCATGACAATTCTATTCTCATGTAAAATCAACAAGAGGCCCATGGCCCATTTTCATTTGTTGCTAGCCCCACATCACTCATCTGAGCACTTTTGCTACTGCTAAAGAAAAGCAGAAATCAGTTCAGTATTGAAAAGTTTAAATATATAAGTGATCCCACCCTACTTCCTAGGGGATGATGATTTGAACAAATTTGTATCTACAAACCTCAGGATGCTTCCACATTAATATGACTAAGTACTCATAGTTTTGCTGTTTTTGTGAAGATTTTTAAGGATTTCTTCCTACAGTAAAACTCAGTAATAGCAAAGTTCTAGAAACCGACGAATTTATTTTGCTATGTCTGTAATTCGTTATATCTGCATAACATATTCCTTAAAGTATTTATAGCGAATTCGTAATATAGATTATTTTCCTTCAAGTTTGACTACCAAAAGTATTTAGGGAAGTATAAAATACAAAATTTACCTTGAAGTTCAAAAGTCTTTTGATGATTTGAGTTTCAAATATAAATACATGTAATATAAAAATAAATCAAAAAAAAAAATTATGTCAGTTCAATATTTTAAAATTTGAAATCTTTGAAAATTCACTATAAAAGATGCAAATTGTGTTATTTTTAATGTCAAGGGGACACAAAATCAGTTCGCTATAACCATAAATTTGCTATATTCGAGTTTGTTATATCCATAAAATATATGTATATATTCCTATGTAAAAGTTCGATCTTCTATTGTGGCATTCCCTAACCCAGGGAGTCAAGTTTTGAACAAACTTTAATCTACACTATCTGAGAATGCTTCTGTATTAACATGACTAGTCATGGCTTTGCTGTTCTTGAGAAGATATTTAAATCTTCTGCTGTTCTGAAAAAGATATTTTCTATATATTCCATGTAAAACTTTGATCCCCTATTGTGGTCCCTCCCTGCCCCTTGAGGTTATGGTTTCAACAAATGTAAATCCATACAATCTTATGATGTTTCTGTATAAATATGACTGATCATGGCTTTGTTGTTCTTGAGAAAGATTTTTAGAGATATTTCCTATGTACTCCTATGCAAAACTTTGATGCCAAGATTGGAACAAACTTGAATCTATACTACCTGAGGATGCTTCTATATTAATATGACTAATCATGGATTTGGTGTTCTAGATTTGTAAAAAAAAAATTCCTATATATTCCTATGTAAAAATTTGATGCCCTTTTGTGGCCCATCCTACTCCCTGGGTCATGATTTGAACAAACCTGAATCTACACTATGTAATGAAGCTTTTATCTAAGTTTCATCTTTTCTGGCTCAGTGATTCTTGAGAAGATTCTTAAAAGATGCCATTACACTAATTCTTAATTATCTCCCTGTGAAAGAGGATCTGGCCCTTTGTGTGAACAAACTTGAATCCCCTTCACCCAAAAATGCTTTGTGGCAAGTTTGGTTGAAATTGGCCCAGAAATCAAAAATGTGAAAAGTTAGCAGACAAAACATGGCAGATAGATGCTAGACACTTTATCAATCAGAAAAACTCGCTCCAGCATTCGGATCAAAAAGAATAATACATCTTCGTGGAGTATACTTGTGTATCAAGTCTTCCTGAAATTAGACAAAATCTGTGGGTGGGTATATTTTGAAAGTATTTCAGATTTGTTTTTTTCTTTTTGTGATAATGGTAACATAGTTACATGAATAAATAGAATATATCATAGTGTAGTCTAATGGTGTACCAGGTACTATTAAAATTGGACCAAAACTGTATCATAAGAATTTTCCAGATATTTTAAATTTTTTAGTAACCTGGCAAAACTACTATATACAGATTTGTAAATCTTAGTGTTGTCTACTTGTTTTGCTTTATGTCCCTTCAAAATATTTCATTCACATGGGGACACCATCAATTGTGGAAGGCTGCAAATTAGACCAGCTATTGAGCTTTGTCCTAGCACAGGACCTTGGTTTATACAGTCTCATCCAAAGGAATAGTCTCCATGTCCCACAGCTGGATTCAAAACTGCCTCGAAAGGATCAACTCCTTAAAATGAGACTCTAGAATGTAAACAATCATTCTAATCACTGTGCTATGCAAGGATCATTTGTGTACCAAGTCATGTTGAAATCAGACTAAACTTCAGGAGAAGTAGCAATTTACAAGAGAATTCCACAGATATTTCTATTTCTAGTAACCATGGAAACAAGTTTGTTGAACTTAAAATCCCGAATTTCGTACCTTAGTGCAGTTTCCTTGTATACAGAATCTTATTAAAATTTGACTTAAACTGTGGAAGGAATAGCATTTTGAATACTGTTTACTGACTGAGGGTCCAGTGGAGCTTTAAAAAATGACAAAATGCTGCTTAATTTCATAGTTTTAGATCATTGTACTTCACAATTTTTAAGACAAAACAGTAATAAGAAAGTAAATGATCATCTCCTGCAGTAGGTCTGAATCCAGTCCAAGTATTTCTGGGCTAGTTGTTGGTTGTATTTGTCTCGACCAATAAGGTCAATAGTGGACACTGTATCCACTTCATTTATCAGCAATACTTGTCTCTCATTTTCGAATTTGGTTTTCTTCTGTTGATTTTCCAGTGACTGGTCACTTAGTTGATTGGGTTCCTTAAAAGCTCTGTCACATGACTCACATAATGCTTGAAATACGTATCTCCTGAAAAGTACAGAAACAATATAAACTAAGCATTTAAACAGGCAATTCAGTCAGTAGTTTTACTTTTTCTTGACTATTGGCCTCAACTTTTTTTTTTGAATTTTATAGCTTTAGCTATGTAGTTGCAAAACATCTCTAGGGGCAAAAAATAAATGACCTTGACCTACAATGGATCTTTGACCTAACATTAAATCATTGACACTTTTAGGATAATAGTAACATCATAAGTAAATTTGCAACAGAAAATCTCTATCACAAAACAAGCAAAATTGATATGTCTAGTATATCCTCAATATAAAGGAGGATGGTTTTTTTGACATTTACTGAATTTTGAAACTGAATAAAATCATTCAGTAAAATTCATGCAGTTAACCACTTTACTTCTGACAACCTAGTTTACAAGAAAAAACTAAAATATTGAACTATAAAATTCTACATTACCTATGGTACCAGAGTGCTTCATGACCTGGATAACATTTAATTAGATCTGTGATCAGGTGCATTTCTTTTTGAATAATGTTCCTGTAATTCAGTAAGTATTGTTCAGACAGTTTTTCTGCCTGTTGGGATAAACATTTCAACAAGAACTGTCTGTAATGTAATCCACTATGATCTGAGATGTGTTTCTTTATCCATTCTTCTGTTGAATGAAGCTCATTACACACAACCTGCAAAAGAGAAAACTTCCAAACAATCAAGACATATCACCTCACTGAAGGAATCCCAGCTACCTGACCAAAACTCTTCCTAATTGAAACATTTTTAAGAGATTTAAGATTTTATGATGTCTTCTTTTGTATTTGTATGAATTTTCTTCTTAAATGCTACACATCCAATATTCACTTTACCAGTTCATAACCTTGATCTAGAAGTTTGACCTACTATTCAAAAGTTATAACTTGGCTTAACTTTAGCATCAGAAGAGACAGGGCATTCATATTTTTCAAATGTGCATTAACTGTAACAAGACCTTTTGGAATGCTTTATGATATTTGACCTCATGTCCTTGATGTTTGATGTGGTTTTCAGAAACTTTTATCTTGGCACTGAACTTCAAAAATTTAATTTTTTTTTTGTTTATGAACAGACAAAACAGGACAAACAGACAGTTACAGTATGCCATAAATAATTGCATCTCAACCATTAAGACCCCAAAAGTTGGGGACCACAATTCTCTGAATTTGTATGCTGTTTAATTGGTTCCTTCTCCCCCTACCATTGGCTGCATGTTTGAAGGTATTTTTTTATTAAAAGATATAAAACTCCCTTCTTCAAAGAAGATTCATGCCTCTGCCTTTGAATAGCATTCTACCAGTATGTCATGGAGAGAAGCATTTAAATGTAGAATATATTCATCTATTTACATTTGCTGTGTTTTTCTACTATACCAACTTAGAAATTGATTTGAATGTCATTTTACTCACACATAGAAATACAAAAGGAGACTTACACTAAAATGGTTGCACAATGTGGCTACAGAGATGTTAATAAACATAGGTAATCAAAGATTACGAAGCTAACCTCGACGAATGTTATCTATAAGTAATGCAAATTTCACATCATATTTTTTTTCCAGTTAGTGTACATCCAAAGATCAATATCCATGCAAGTTTCATTAAAGTAGGACTTATAGTTACTTGGAAAAAGACCTGCTCAAAAACTTTTAACCTGTTTACTACTCGAGAAAATTTTGGTCAGTTCCAAAATCCAAAGCAAGTCTGGAAGTTTTCATCCTTAGATGCACCATCTATACAAAGTTTATCATAACAGGCCATAATATTATATAGCTACTCCAAAAAATATCTTGGTCACTCATCTGGAAAATGTAGGTCAGATTCAGAATCCAAAGCAAGTCTGGAAGTATCCATCCCTATATACATCATCAATGCTAATTTGGTTAAAATATGGCTAAAATTCACTCATGTGGAAAATCTAGGTTAGATCCAGCATCCGAAGCTGGTGAGTTACTGTACATCCCTAGATGCATTATCCATGAAAGTTTGGTCCAAGTAGGGCTTATAGTTACTTAAGAATGGACCTGCTCCAAAATCTTTAACCTGGTCACTCATGTGGAAAATCTAGGTCAGATCCAGCATCCCAATCAAGTGCAGTAGTGTCCATCTCTAGATGCATCATCCATGCAAGTTTGGTCCGGGTAGGGCATATAGTTACTTGGGAACAGACCTGCTCCAAAAACATTAACCTGGTCACTCATCTGGAAAATCTAGGTCAGATCCAGCATCCGAAGCAAGTGTGGTAGTGTCCATCCCTAGATGCATCATTCATGCAAGTTTGGTCCAGGTAGGGCTTATAGTTACTTGGGAATGGACCTGCTCCAAAAACTTTAACCTGGTCACTCATCTGGAAAATCTAGGTCAGATCCAGCATCCGAAGCAAGTGTGGTAGTGTCCATCCCTAGATGCATCATCCAGGAAAGTTTGGTCTAGGTAGGGCTTATAGTTACTTGGGAATGGACCTGCTCCAAAAACTTTAACCTGGTCACTCATCTGGAAAATCTAGGTCAGATCCAGCATCCGAAGCAAGTGTGGTAGTGTCCATCCCTAGATGCATCATTCATGCAAGTTTGGTCTAGGTAGGGCATATAGTTACTTGGGAATGGACCTGCTCCAAAAACTTTAACCTGGTCACTCATGTGGAAAATCTAGGTCAGATCCAGCATCTGAAGCAAGTGTGGTAGTGTCCATCCCTAGATGCATCATCCATGCAAGTTTGGTCCAGGTAGGGCTTATAGTGGCCCTGAGTGTCGAGTTAAGGTCAAAATTTGAAGCCCTTCACCGGTATATGGTGACGTCTTTATATGAGTGAAAAATTTCTTTTTAAAAATTGAAATTTCAGAGTCAAATTTTTACTTGAGATATGAAATACTCAGGGTTATTATACAAATGAATGTCGGTGCACATTTAATTATTGTTTGCTCTTATATTTAATTGCTTTGTTTTATTAATATTTATTTTTTAATTTATTGGGAGAAATGGAGGGTTTTTGTTATTCAACATTAAAAATATAATGAAAAGTTGGTCATGGTGACCTACTTTTCAGTCAACTTATTCCGAGGACCCAAGATGCATCAACTGACAAAGGTTGATGATTCTACCAAATAGTACCCAAAGTTATTTAAATATAGCCATAAAATTTCAAAAGTAGGTCATGGTGACCTACTTTTCAGTTCTTGTACTCCTAGGACCAAAGATGCATCAACTGACAAAGTGTGATGATTCTAAGCCAATTAGTACCCAAAATATTTAATTATAGCCATAAAAATTGAAAAGTAGGTCACAGTCACCTACTTTTAAGTCGACCTACTTTGAGGACTCAAGACACATCAACTGACAAAGTTTGATCATTCAAAGTCAATTAGTACCCAAAATATTTCAAGATAGCCATAAAATTTCAAAAATTGGTCGCAATGACCTAGTTTTCAGTTGACGATTTTCGAGGACCCAAGATGCAGCAACTTACAAAGTTTTATGATCATAAGCCTTAAAATGTCCAAAATATACACCTAAAATGCTTTGAACGCGAATATTTGCAAAGTTAAAGTAGGTCACTGTGACCTACTTTTTAATAAATATGTTTTAAGGCCCCAAGATGCATCATCTTACAAGATTTAATGTTTCTAAACCTCTCAGTGTTTGAATTAATGACCTTAAATGTTTTCAAAAAGATTAGCCATTAAATTCAAAAAGTACGTCAAGGTGACCTATTTTTTAGTTGACGTATTCCGAGGACCCAAGATGCATTAACTGACAAAGTTTGATGATCATAGGCCTTAAATTGTTCAAAATATGCCTCTAAATCATTTTGAAAAAGAATGACTGCAAAATTTATAAAGTAAGTTACCGTGACCTACTTTTAAGTCTACATTATATGAGGTCCTTAGATGCATCAACTGACAAGATTTGATGATCTTAGTCCTTACAGTAAGCAAAATATCAACATTTTAATAAAACATGATTTTTTGTCAACTTTGAAGTGACTTTGAGACCATGCCCTTTGTCCCAGGGTGATACCTTGAACAATTTTTAATCTTCAACATATCCTCATCCTTTTGTGTAAGTTTGGTGATAATCTGCCCTGTTGTTCTTCAGAAGAAGATTTTTTAGCAACCAGTACTTTTGGTTTTACTTACCTAATTATCTCCCTCTTGTTTAAGGGTCACAACCCTTGTTTTAGTATAAACGGGAGCCCTTGGGCCAAGGATACCCTGTGACAAATTTGACAATAATTGGCCAAGGGGTTCTTGAGTTATGGCCCATATTCTAACAAGAGGCCCAGGGGCCACATCGCTCACCTGAGCACTATGGCTAGGAAAAAGCAGAAATCAGTTCAGTCTAGAAAGGTTGAAAAGTTTAAATAAAAAAGTGGTTCGGGGGGGGGGGGGGGGGGGGGGGGGAGGGGGGGGGGGGGAGGGGGGAGGGGGGTCATGAATTGAACAAATTTGAATCTACATTATCTGAGGATGCTTCCATGTAAATATGACCAATCATGGCTTTGCTGTTCTTGAGAAGAAGATTTTTAAAGATTTTTCCTATATATTCCTATGTAAAACTTTGATCGCCCATTGTGGCCCCACCCGACCCCCGGGGGTCATGATTTGAACAAACTTGAATCTACACTATCTGAGGATGCTACCATATAAATATGACCAATCATGGCTTTGCTGTTCTTGAGAAGAAGATTTTTAAAGATTTTTCCTATATATTCCTATGTAAAATTTTGATCGCCCATTTTGGCCCCACCCGACCCCCGGGGGTCATGATTTGAACAAACTTGAATCTACACTATCTGAGGATGCTACCATATAAATATGACCAATCATGGCTTTGCTGTTCTTGAGAAGAAGATTTTTAAAGATTTTTCCTATATATTCCTATGTAAAATTTTGATCGCCCATTTTGGCCCCACCCGACCCCCGGGGGTCATGATTTGAACAAACTTGAATCTACACTATCTGAGGATGCTACCATATAAATACGACCAATCATGGCTTTGCTGTTCTTGAGAAGAAGATTTTTAAAGATTTTTCCTATATATTCCTATGTAAAACTTTGATCACCCATTTTGGCCCCACCCGACCCCCAGGGGTCATGATTTGAACAAACTTGAATCTACACTACCTGAGGATGCTTCCACATAAGTTTCATATTTTCAAGCACAGTGGTTCTTGAGAAGAAGATTTTTTAATGATGCCATTAATTTTTCATGAATTCTTAATTATCTTCCCTTGGAAGATGGCGTGGCCCTTCATATGAACAAACTTGAATCCCCTTTACCCAAGGATACTTTGTGGCAAGTTTGGTTGAAATTGGCCCAGTGGTTCTTGAGAAGAAGATGAAAATGTGAAAAGTTTACAACAACAACGACAACAACGAAGACAAACAACGGACAAATTTTGATCAGAAAAGCTCACTTGAGCCTTTGGCTCAGGTGAGCTAAAAAGTTTATGCACATCGCACAAATAGCCATAGTATTAGCTCTTTGAGCCTTTGGCTCAGAAGAGCTAACAAGAGGCCCATGAGCCACATCGCTCAACTGAGCACATTGGATAGGAAAAAGCACAAATCACTTCAGTATTGAAAAGTTTAAAGGGGGGGGGGGGGGGGCTTGGATTTTGAACTACCTGAGGATGATTCCATATCAATATAACAAATGGCTTTGCTGTTCTTGAGCAAAAGATTTTTAAAGATTTTTTTCCTATATATATTCCCTTGTTAAAAATCCCCTCCTCCCCCCCCCCCCCCCCCCCATTTAAACAAACTTGAATCTACACTACCTGAAGATGCTTCCATATCAATACGACTAAATATGGCTTTTCTGTTGTTGAAAAGATTTTTTCCTATATATTTCTATGTAAAAATTTGATCATTTGATCCCACACTGTGGCCCCACCCTACCTCTGGGGGTTATGATTTGAACAAACTTGAATCTACAATACCTGAAGATGCTTCCATATCAATATGACAAAACATGGCTTGCTGTTCCTGAGAAAAAGATTTTTCCAGTTTTTTCCCTTATATATTCCTATGTAAAACTATGATCCCCCATTGTGGCCCCACCCTACCCCCAGGGGTCATGATTTAAACAAACTTGAATCAACACTACCTGAGGATGCTTCCATATCAAAATGACTTATCAAGGGTATGCTGTTCTTGAGAAGAAGATTTTTCAAGATTTTTTTCTGTATATTTCTATGTAAAACTTTGATCCCCCATTGTGGCCCCACCCTACCCCTGGGGGTCATGATTTGTACAAACTTGAATTTACACTACCTGAGGATGATTTCATATCAATATGACTTATTGTGGCTTTGTTGTTCTTGAGAAGAAGATTTTTAAGGATTTTTTTTCTATATATTCCTATGTAAAACTTTGATCCCCCATTGTGGCCCAACCCTACCCCTGGTGGTCATGATTTGAATCTGCACTACCTGAGGATGATTCCATATCAATATGACTAATTGTGGCTTTGTTGTTCTTGAGAAGTATTTTAAAGATTTTTTTCTATATATTCCTATGTGAAACTTTGATCCCCCATTATAGCCCCACCCTACCCCTGGGGGTCATGATTTGAACAAACTTGAATCTACACTACCTGAGGATGATTCCATATCAATATGACTAATTCTGGCTTAGTTGTTCTTGAGGAGAAGATTTTTAAAGATTTATTCCTATATATTCCTTTTTAAAACTTTGATCCCCCATTGTGGCCCCACCATACCCCAGGGGGTCGTGATTTGAACAAACTTGAATCTACACTATGTAATGAAGGTCTCACATAAGTTTCAACTTTTACAGCCCAGTGGTTCTTGAGAAGAAGATTTTTAAAAGATACCACCAAATTTTCACTAATTCTTAATTATCTCCCCTTGAAAGAGGGTGTGGCCCTTCATTTGAACAAACTTGATCAATCCCCTTTACCTAAGAATGCTTGGTGTTAAGTTTGGTTGAAAATGGCCCAGTGGTTCTGGTGAAAAAGTCGAAAATGTGAAAAGTTTACAGATGGACGGACAGACAGACGACAGACAAAATGTGATCAGAAAAGCTCACTTGAGCCTTTGGCTCAGGTGAGCTAAAAATTGAGTGTATTTTTGCTGCTTTTAAACATGTAAAATGTAAATACTGTATACAGGGAATTTTTTGTCCCCATTTTATTTTCGCCCCTTTCACCCCCTCCCATATGGGCAAATTTAAAACGGGGCAAAGTCAAAGTAAACAACCTTATCTCTTTAACACATCTCTATCTGGGTGAATTTAAAATGAGGCAAAATTGTTTGAAAGTGTGAATGGGCCAAAAACACATGGGGCAAAAATTACTCTGTAACAGTATAAAGAATGTTTTTTTGTTTTGTGTGAATTATTGGTGTGTAAATAACAAAGACTTGCATGTAGGCATATTTTTCAGGAAGCGCTAGCATGCTTCATGAGATATGCCTATGTGACAAGTCTATGTGATTTACATACCATTCTACTACAGTTATTGTTGACATCAAAGAAGTGCTGTGGACATTATTCTCCAATAAATTATGAGTCATAAAGAAATTATCAGATCAGAAACACATATCAAACCTGCATGATTGAACTGAATATTTGACTTCAGATGCTAATACTTATTTAGACCATATCATTCTGCAGTTGAAACAGTGTGTACTGCTTAAAGCAGCTGATAAATGTCAGTTTTTATAGCGAAAGGAGGCTCTTCCACAGACCTCTCCACAACATTTATACTCAGTGATTTTACTGATTACACAATAAAATAGACAACTGATATATTTTTTTTTTACTTTCATAAAAATAACTTCCTTAGTTTTCAACAAAACAGGATGAAGTTTAGAATATAAATATGTATAATGGGTTGGTTCATATCAGCATTATCAAAATTGAATGCAAGGACATGCATACACATGTGCTGAAATCTGATTGGCTAATACTTTATAGGCTTTAGTTTTCAATATAATTCTTTAAACATAGTCACACATTAGGAAGTTCTACAATATGATACATAGAAAATGCATGAAGGTGTGCTGGATTCTGATTTGCTAATACTCATATGACTGTATCTCTCATAGTTTTCAATTAAAATCTTTGAGATTTTACACATAAGTATTTATTGTGAGTCTCTTTACGAGGAAGACATGAGAATATCTAGAAAACATGGGCAAGTATGTGTGCTGAAATCTGATTGGCTAATACTCAAAGGACTATACTGGCATTGTTTTATGATGAAATACTTTTGAAAATAAAGTGTAGATTTATTAAACAAAAGAATTGCCTAATTTAATGAAGCTTGTAGGGAATAGGGCCCAAAGTGGAGTAAGGGAGCTTTTGGGGAACATCTGTAACGGTCCCCGTTACAATTAGAACTAGTTTATCATAGTTATATCATAGTTATCATAGTTATATGTACATTCTACATGTAAAAGGAAGTTAATATAATAAGAATATACCATTTAAATTTTTGTTGAAAATATTGCAATACAATTAAAATATCACAATACAAAATCTCTAGCCAATACCCAGCCCTATAAATGAATAATAAGACATCTCTCACAAATTATATTTTGTTTCATTCAGACTATAGCATGGAACACAGACTGCAAAATGTCTGAATTGACCTAACAAAAACTGTCCAGTTCAACACTAATTGCAAGTTCTTTTTGTTGTTGTTTTTTTTTGGGGCATGAAAAATGTCTTACAAAGAGCTTTACTGCCCTTACATATACACTGTATCTTACAAATCAATAGAAATCAAAGTTGAAAACCTAGATTTGACTTCTGAATGAGCTAAGAAAGGAAGTAACTGTCCCCAAACAATCCCAGGAATGATTTCATTGTGTCAAAATGGACATACCATACTGAAGTTATTACTTGTATACCAATTCTTCTCACTGTAGATGCACTCTACAAGCAAACACACTATCCCCCACTATCCTGACATCCATTTAGACAAAACTGTTCTGCTTCATAGTGCATTGCATTATTCCAAACATAATTTAGCTGAAAATAAATACTTCTTGTGCTAGTGACCAAGATTAAACACTTTTCTAATTTCCCAAATCAGTAACTGTTCTTACCTGTAAAGAAGAATTAAAACAATGCTGCAACACCCAGATTCCATGACTCCAAGCATTGTAATTACAAGGATGATTATCTGCAGCACTTTTGCATATACTCAGTTCCATTCTAATTTGCTCACTGTAATCAGGTTGATTTATAATGTCAGGGCCATTGTCTTCACATGGTACATTGAGTGAGGCATCCATATTTAGATCAATTGCATCCATATTTACAAATTTATCACAAACAATGCTTCCTGTACTTGTATTACTACCTGCACTAGAGGCTAAACAGTTGTCTACAAATCGATGAAGTAACCACTTTCTGTGAAAAGGAAAACAAAAATTTCTGTTGATTATACTCCAAAACTTTAAATGTAAATGAATAGTTTTTTGTGCAACTTGAATTAGGTTAATACCCCAGTAAGTAATGAACCAGTCAGATAGATTTCACATAACAGAATATCAATTTAATTATCCACAGAAAATATGTATACTCTGCTGTTCCAGTGGTAACCATACATACATGTATATTCCCTCTCTGGTTATTTTTACGTATTGATCTCATAATATTGAAACGAGAGGCCCATGGGCCACATTGCTCACCTGAGCTTATTGGCTAGGAAGAAGCAGAAATCAGTTCAGTAGTTCAGTATTGAATGAGGGGGGGGGGGGAGGGGGAGACTGTAATTAACACTACTTCAGGATACTTCCATATCAATATTACTAATCATGGCTTTGCTGTACTTAAACAGAAAAATTTTAGATTTTTTTTCCTATGTTTTCCACCATCACGGTAGCTCATTCTGTAGAGCACTTGCTCCATGATCGGAAGGTCGTGAGATCGAGCCCCGTCTGCGACTGACATAAGTCAATAAAAAATAGGTAGCAACTATTCCTTCCCCAAGCGCTCGGCACTTTGAAGTGAAAGTGGGTCCTCTGGATGAGACCTTAAAACTCGAGGCCCCGTGTCACGGCAGGCAAAGACACAATAAAGATCCCTCACTGCTCAATGGCCCTGTAAAGGTCTAAATTTGAAGTCCTTCACCGATATATGGTGAAGTCTCTATATGAGTGAAAAATTCTCAATCGGGACATAAAACAACATACAATCAATCAACCTTATGTTTCCCTATGTAAAACTCTGATCTCTCATTGTTGCCCCCCCCCCCCCCCCCCCCCCACCACCCAACAAATTTGAATCTACACTACCTGAGGATACCTATAATAATATATGTAGAGTGCTTGCTCCGTGATCGGAAGGTCATGAGATCGAGCTCTTGCCTCGACTGACCTAAATGGATGAAAAATAGGTAGCAACTGTCATGGCTTTGCTGTTCTTGAGCAGAAGATTTTTTCAAGATGATTCCTATATTTTCTTATGCAAAACTTTGACCCTGTTATGCCCCCATGATTTAATAAAACTTGATTCTACAATACCTAGGTTTGCTTCTGTATAAATATGACTAATAATGGCTTAGTTGTTCTTGAGAAGAAGATTTTAAAGATATTTCTTATGTAAAAGCATTTTACAGTAGAAAGGGATTTACCAAGGGAAAGTTTAAAAATTGTAATTACTCCGTAACTAAGCAGTAATTTATTGACAAAGATTGTATTGAAGTCCATGGGGACAAGCAATTTTTTAAAATAAAAATTCAAATAACAAGAATATCAATAAATACTGTGGTGAAAAGATGCATTAAAACATTAGAAATAGAATGACAATTGTAAAAACGATTTTTCTTCAATCAGATATGTTTTTTAAAATTGATTTTTTTATTAATAAAAAAAGAGGGAGATAACTTTTACCAAAATTCAAGGTCATATTAAATTAGGACACATCCCATCCTTACATGCTATTAGTAATAAATGGGAATTATTTCTAAACATCTGAGTATTCAACACCTACACATCTGTTATGTATTCAATTTCATTTAATCTGTTGCTATTAGGGATGGAATACCTGAAGGTAGTTCTATACTCGGCACTAAATGGGCTCAAACTTATAAAAAATTGCTTTTATAACATAGATATACATCCCAGCAATGGATAGACATAAGAAAAACTAGATATCATTGAGATGGTGGCCATCTCAAAGGGCCCCGCTTTCAGCAATGAACATGAAAATGTAAGGTAGCTGAAAAGGGTTTATTTTGAAGAGGAACACTTGTGTAATATTAAGGGATGTGTTGTTTGAGTCTAAAGGGCTTCTATGTCATCCTTGTTATAATAAAAAATGGCATGAAAATCACGAGTGCTCCATAACCTCTATCAAAAAGCGGCACAAAAATCACAAATGTTGAATATCCTCTAAGAAAACTGTTGCATATCCTCTATCAAAATATGGAAGGAAAATCACAAATGTTCCCTATCCTAAGTCAATTGGTAAAGTTTGAGGTTGACTGGACTTAAGAGAAAGAAACCATGCACCGAACAAAGATTTTAAACAAAGAGGCTATTTTTGACCTTGACTCTTGACCTAGAAACTTCGTTCAAGGTCACTGCACATCCATTGACCAGTGGCTATCTGTGAGTGAAGTATGAGCCACATTGGACCAAAAGGAGAGAAGATATGCTCCAAACGAGAATTTTTCATATAATTCTGCTATGACCTTGACCTTAGACCTAGAAACATGGTTCAAGGTCACTGCACATCCTTTACCCAAAGACACTCTGTGGGTGAACTATGAGCCAGATTGGGCCAAGGAGAGAGAAAATATGCTCCGGACAAGAATTTAAACAGAGAGGCTATTTTTGACCTTGACCCTTGACCTAGAAACTTCGTTTAAGGTCACTGCATATCCATTGACCAGTGGCACTCAGTGAGTGAAGTATGAGCCACACTGGACCAAGAGGAGAGAAGATATGCTCCAAACAAGGATTTTTCATATAATTCTGCTTTGACCTTGACCTTAGACCTAGAAACATGGTTCAAGGTCACTGCACACCCTTTACCCAAAGACACTATGTGAGTGAACCAGAGCCAGATTGGGCCAAGGAGAGAGAAAATATGCTCCGAACAAGAATTTAAACAGAGAGGCTATTTTTGACCTTGACTCTTGACCTAGAAACTTTGTTCAAGGTCACTGCACATCTATTGACCAGTGGCACTCAGTGAGTGAAGTATGAGTCACATTGGACCAAGAGGAGAGAAGATATGCTCCGGACAAGGATTTTTCATATAATTCTGCTATGACGTTGACCTTAGACCTAGAAACATGGTTCAAGGTCACTGCACACCCTTAACCTTAAGACACTCTGTGGGTGAAGTATGAGCCAGATTGGGCCAAGGAGAGAGAGGATATGCTTCGGACAAGAGATCTCGGACGGACGGATGGACAGACTGATCACTATAGGGCGCCCGCAGAGCGGGGCCCTAATTATATGTCAACATGCTTATTTTTCTGCTATTACCTCTCCGCAGTATATTCCCCGAAACGCCAAATACTGAAACTCAAGAAAATTTACCTGTCTTCAAATATGTCAATAAATAAGAATTAAAATCTAGACAGTCAAACTTTAATACTCCAAATAGATTAGAAACATGTCATTAAACCATATTTAATCATTGTTTGGCGTAAATTAATATAAATATGTGCACTTTGTAGGGCTATTGCATCAAAATATTGACACGACAAAATATGCTGCATAGTTCAATCTGGGTCATTTTTAAATATTTTTATGGACTCAATCTTCAAAAAAGTGGTTTCTTTTTACAAAATAACATCTTAGAAAAAGAATTAGCTAAAAAAAATTATATCTTGACGCATTACTTTTCATGGTACAAGCTCTGCACTATAGGGACCCCCAAGAAATTTTTCTCCCCAAAATACTATCTTGCCATATATTTTACTATATATTTGTAGTCTGAGTGTATTTATCAAGTTGTACATATGTAAAAGTCGCCCGCGTGGCGCAGTGGTTAAAGCGTCTGCTCTAGAGTAGCGAAGTAAGGAGTTGATCCCTACGTCGCAGGTTCGAATCCCACTGTGGGACATGGAGACCGGTCCTTCAGATGAGACCGTATAAACCGAGGTCCTGTGTCACAGTAAGTGCTGGCACGAAAAAGATCCCTCACTGCTCAATGGCCATAAGTGCCGAGTATAGGACAAAATTTGCGGCTCTCCACCGGGAAGTGGTGGTGTCTCCATATGAGTGAAAAATTCTTGAGAGGGCATTAACAAAATACAAACATATGTAAAACAATAATAAAACACATCCAATACCTACTGTCCCTAAAATTCACCTTCATGAGTTGATTTAGATTAAAAATATATCATTTGTAAGTAAATGTAAAGACAATGAATCTGACCAAGACTGACAGATTCTGGCAAATTGGGTACAGAAAGTTGGTGTGCTGCAAGTGAATCAACTATTTTCATTTCCTACTATTCTTTGTATTCTGTGAAAAAATTGCATTGCATTGTGCTTTAATCCGATGGGTTTGCAGGGTGGGGGGGGGGGGGTTATGTCTATAAAAGTGATAATTATTTTAAGTTAATATTTTGATGTTTGAAATAATGAAACTTATAAAAGTTATAAAAGTTGAAAAGTTGTCGCTGTCAAATTGTAGCCAATTCCTTCTCTTGCGAGCTATCAGTCTTAACTTCACCTTGCCCTTCAACAATATAGTCTTTGACTGTCTGTCTCGCATCGGCCTCAATAGCTTACTCGTGGTCCACGTTATTGGCATATTCTCATGCACAGAAATGTCGTTTATGTTATATCTTTATTACCTTTTCATGTCTCTGTCAACCTCAAGTTATTTCCATTCTTTTCTCTTTACTTAAATTCAAGTTACACTTTTGTTGACGAGACCGACTTATAGCAAAATCATCACCGGATATTTAAAACGCCTAGTAAAAGTCAAACCAATGTAGTTAAAAAATCACATCTCAGGAAAAGGAAGAGTGGTTCTGGTTTTACTATTTGTTAGTGACGTAGTGCGAGTATAGATCAAATCTACTTTAACTTCATCACTGATTCAACATCCAACTTCTTTAGCTAGCTTCTGAATGCCTGACTTTCCCAAAGCTTTGCCTTATATACCCTTTCATTTAGCTAGTCCAATCCAAGAGTTGTCAGGTCATTCCATTATTTGAGGTCTTCAATGTGTTTTACTCAAATGGCCCTATAAATTCCTATGTGAAACTTTGACTCTCTGTTGTGGCCCTGCCCTACCCCTCAGGGTCATGATTTGAACAAACTTGAATCTACACTACATAAGAATACATCTGTTTTAATATGACTAATAATGGCTTAGCAGTTCTTGAGAAGATTTTAAAAGATATTTCCTAAATATTCCTATGGTAAACTTTGACCCCCTTTTGCGGCCCTGCCCTTCCCCCAGAGGTCATGATTTGAACAAAATTGAATCTACACTACCTGAGTATACTTCTGTTATGACTAATCATGGCTTTGCTGTTCTAGAGAAGATTTTTAAAGACATTTCCTATATATTCCTGTGTAAAACTTAGACCTCCTCTTGCAGCCCCGACCTACCCCCGGAGGTCATGATAGGAACAAACTTGAATCTAGAGTATGCAATGAAGCTTTCACATAAGTTTTATCTTTTCTTGCCCAGTGGTTCTTGAGAAGATTTTAAATGATGCCACCAAATTTTCACCAATTCTTAATTATCTCCCTTTTAAAGAGGATGCAGCACTTCCTGTGAACAAATTTAAATCCACTTCACCAAAGGATGCTTTGTGGCAAGTTTGGTTGAAATTGGCCCAGTGGTTCTTGAGAAGTCGAAAATGTGAAAGGTTTATGGCCTACAGACAGATGCCGGACACTCTTTGATCAGAAAAGCTCACTTGAGTCTTCAGCTCAGGTGAGCCAAAAAGTTCACAAAAGTGCTGCAAATTTTAGTTTACCTGTGAGAAAATGTTTCTGGGCTCTTTGGATGTTTCTTCAGAATTAGAGCTCCAAACTTTAGATCCTCTGTGACAGAAAGGTCTGCATTATCTACCAGCTCTTTCCTTTAACATAAACATCAAAGATGTATATAGGTAAGCAGTGCATTTTGGCATGTAACAATTGTTTGTTTTAATGTAATAGCAAATGCGGAGAGCCACCCTATGCTCTGCTCTAGTAACAAGTGGGGAAAAATTAAATGTTTTGTGAGTTCAGGTGTAAAATTCTAAAACTCCAAATCCTCTTTGAACACAAAACAACAGTGGCTAGTGCAAAGCAATTTTACTTGAAGAGAATTTAATAGAATCTTGGTATCTCATAAACCCTGCATATACAGTCAAAACTGTCTTAGTGGCCACTTGAAATTAATGGCCACTCGCGGTCAGTGGCCACTTTCAGTTCCCCCCGACAATTTTCCTATACATTTTAACAGGAATAAACGGCCACCTGTGTAACTCGGCCAGCAGCCACTGAAATCCTCACCCACAACCTAATTTACACTGTAATAGGCGGCCATTTCGTCCACTGTCGCGATTCTATCCCATCTTTTAAACACATTTGCTTGGATAATTATATGCTCATTGGTCAACCGTAACCTATTAAAGCAATTAAACAAATTAGATATGCTGAACTCTGTTTGTGTTAATGAAAAAATTATATTCTCCTGTTAGAACATTTGGTCATTTTTTTTTTAAATTACAGGTAATGATTTTTCAAGACTGATGATTGAAAAATGAAAAGAATTTAATTACAATAAATAATTTTCCCATTGCTTAAGAAATTAATTCTTAAAGTTAGATTTTGTACTTTAGGATATTCATTCACCATTAATAAGAATGTTCACTGTGATACATATATTACCTAATACAAAGCTACAATATTTTCACACCTTTTAAATTTTGATTCCCTAAATGCTACTCTGGTGAAAACAACGTGATTATCTCGTGCATTTCACTATCAGGAGACGATTTATAGAGATTAGTTACGCTCTATTGAACATGCTCTGAAATGATTTCAAACTGCTTAATACAAGGGCTGTTCGAAAATTATTGAGACAAATTCTTTTACTCCACAAAGGACAGAGATAAATTCATGAAAATTCGTCAACATTTTATAAAGAACGAATAAAATAAATGTGCAAAATTTCTAATTTATAGGATAATTAGACAAGTCCTGGTGAAATTATAAACAAGCATATGTCTATTGACCTGGAGCAGCATCACTACGTCATTTTAACGTCACGTCAGCCGATATTTTCTCATTGTGAAATGATCAGGAAGCGTTCAATCTACTTTCTCTGTCATTACATATAACATTCCTAAATTCAAACTGTCTCTGATAATTCTTAAATGATTCTATGAAAAAAATTAAAATAAAATGTGTGCCGTTGCTTCTCCAGTGTAAAATATACACGGTGTCATATACAGGTTGACTTAGTATCATGCATTACCAAGTTATGCAATGCAGGTCAACGGTATTTATTCCGTAATAATTGATGGTCGTCCAGAGCTTTTGTTTTTACTCTGGTTGAATTATTTGTAAGAAAAAAATATACCAATGAAAAAATAAACCCTTAGAATGTTTTATTGCATTGTTATTGTTTCAGTAGGTCGGTTAGTCTGGACAAGAGTTCTCAATACTGCTACACAAAATTTTAGGTATGCTCGCTGCTCTGCTTTGACGTCAAAATCCATTTTGTCGTCGTTACCAGATTGCTATACCGCGCTTAATTTTTTTAATGATCTCCGTATTTCTGATCGAAATTCTAACAAACTAGCACAAAATGAAGTCAAAATTAAATTTAAATATTATATACATATTTTGATTTTTTTTTCGCTCTTACTATGGGTCCACTGGGAGATTTTACGTTGGTGTTACATATTTTCAATATCTGATTTTGTGACTGCACCGGGTACCCCTACCACTGACACATTAATATACCATTGAAAAAAGAAATAAAATATTTTTGAAATATTTCTTGCTTTTATTAATTCTTAGTGTTTGTCAAACGTATATGCAAATTTTCACCGAAAAACGTTCATTAGAAAGAAGAATATACACAATGTCTAAATAATTTCCGAACAGCCCTTGTACAATACACTTTTCTGGTCAACTGATCTACTTTATTTATGTGTCTGTGTACAACAGAGAAATTCTGACAGCTTTATACAAAAATTAAAATTTACCAGACTTTAATAACTTCAGCAAGTAAGCTAACTGTCTATTAAACAAGTGTATTGAGTGGGGGTGGGTTTGATGAATACACTGCTGATCATTGCTTGAACTTATGAAAGATAATTTTTAAGGGGAATTTATTGACAAATTCTTATTGAAAAATTTTTCTACACTTTTTTTATAATCCTACCATTTTTGTGTGTGTGTGTGTTGGAGGGTGGGGTAAAAATAATTAAAAAATTTATGTAAGGCACATATATTTTTTCAAATGACAATTAATTTCAATGTAACAACAGCACACTGATGAATGTATGTGACTTTTAACTGACATATATGAACGTAAACAAAAACATTTTTGTAATTCTTTAAGATGTTTAAGATTCTTTAAGATTTTTTAAATGTACATGAATTAATACATATACACATGAAAAGCATTTGTGAAATTGATTTGATTTAAGGTCAGACGATACGTTCCTCAAATATCTGTTATGTATATCTTCGTAATATATGAAAAATATGCAAAAATTTCATTACCTTCTGATTTCTAAACCAGTTTCTAATCGTCTTTAAAAAATCCAAACACTAAAAAATTTGGTATTCCCAAATTAATTTTTTTTTTCAAAGGATTATATAAGAAAAACTATCCTCTGGTATCTTGCATAAATGCCTGGTAAGGTACCTCAATTTTTTGTGAGTAAACATGTTAAAGTAGCAATACTTCAATGACAAAATCTTGGAAAAAATTATATATTATTGAGGAACGTATCGTCTGTCCTTAATCTCTGATTATATCATTATTAATTAATTTAACTGTAGTGTTAAATGTTGTTCATTTACTGACTGACTGTCTATTTCAAGGGAAACTGGAATAAGAGGCCACTTGTCTTAAGTGGCCAGTTTCCAAACTTCCCAAAGGTGGCCTCTTAAAACAGGTTTGACTGTACATCCCAATTAAACATGCATTATTTCACATATGATGTCAGATCTTTTGTCAGAATATTACTGATAACATAAAAACTTTTCACCATCTGAAATATTACTGTCTATGACTTGAGAATGTGAATACTTAAATCATAGCTAGTATTATGTAAAATACCTAGTGTTCCAAGCTGTAGCACAATCAGCATTTACTAGCAATATGGCTCTGGTTATACTGCATAGTTCACTTGGGTCTGTAAAACATTGTACACATCTTAGATTACTACCAAAGGTTGTGCATGCACCTACCATAAATTATTGTGTCAGTATTATTTATTATAATATAAGCCATTCCAATTTAAGTTTGAACCCAATCATTTTCATTGAAACTGATTTTTTAACCCTTTGAATTCATGGGCCTAAGCCCATTTCACATTTCAAAATTTAATCAGCATCATTTTGGTGAATTGGGAAAAATTGTTTCACAACAAGAAGTAGAGAAACAAGAGGCCCAAGGGCCTTGAATTGCTCTTCTGATAGATTGTACAACCTATCACTTCTATTTAAAGCCTCAAAGTATTCTTATATTAAGATAATGCCTTGAATTCAAAAAATAGGTCATTATGACCTATATTTTGGTTAAAACACCCTGAGAACCCAAGATGCATCAACTAACAAAGTTTGATGATTCTAAGCCTCTTACTATCTTAAATATTGAGATAGAGCCTTGAGATTCAAAAAGTAGGACAAAGTGACCTACTTTTTGAAAAAGACACTCCAAGACCCCGAAATGCATCAACTGAAACAAGAGGCCCAAGGGCCTTGAATCGCTCTTCTGATAAACTGTACAACCTATCACTTCTATTTGAAGCCTCCAAGTATCCTGTATATTTAGATAAAGCATTGAAATTCCAAAGGTAGGTCATCATGACCTACATTTTAGATGAAACACTCTGAGAACCCAAGATGATTCTAAGCCAATTAATACCTGAGAGTTGGTCATGGTGACCTACTTCTCACTTGTCATTCTCTGAGGACCCAAGATGCATCAACTAAGTTTAATGATTCTAAGCCAATTAATACCTAAAATATTTTTAAAATTATAACCATAAAATTTCAAAAGTAGGCCACAGTAACCTACTTTTCAGATGACATTGAGGACCCAAGATGCATCAAATGACAAAGTTTGATGATTCTAAGCCAATAAGTACCTGATACATGTATATTTAAATAAAGCCATAAAATTTCAAAAATAGGTCACAGTGACCTCCTTTTCAGTCGACTAACTTTGCAGACCAAAGATGCATCAACTGACAAAGTTTAATGATTCTAAGCCAATTACTTCCTGAAATATTTAATTAAAGCCATAAATTTTCAAAAGTACATCATGGTGACCTACTTTTCAGTCGACTTACTCTGAAGACCCAAGATGCATCAACTGATAAAGTTTGATGATTCTAAGCCAACTAGTACTCAAAATATTTAACTATAGTCATGTAAATTGAAAAGTAGGTCACAGTGACCTACTTTTCAATTGACCTACTCTGAGGACCCAAGATGCATCAACTGACAAAGAGCCATAGCACATTTGATAGGCATTTTCGCCTACTCTACTAGTGATTTCTTAAATTCATTGTTTATCCAAAATTTTGTCATATAATATTAGTTTATACATACGTAAAACCAAACCACACAATAATGATATTTCAATATTGATAGTTCCTTCATATGATGAATATAAAAGTTATCCAGTTTGTATGGAGTGTATAGTAAATATTGAGGTATCCACCTAAAGATGACAAACTGTTGCCAAAGACCACCCTTAACCAGAAAAACAACTTTTGAATAATTTTATTTGGATATGACTGCACTTCATTACATTTAGATAATTTTGGTTAAAGGTGGTCTTCATATTGAAAATGATGAAAATATATATTCAAATTTTCTTCTCATATAATCATAAGATTTAGCAATCTGTCTTAAATTTATCCATTCGACGTCATTGACTTCGTTGGCGCAGTGGTATGATTGCTGGAATGTAAATATGGTGATTGCGAGTTCGAGCCCCACATTTTTCTATTTATGCTTTTTAAAATTTTTTTTTCTTTGTATATCTTTTCTACGTTTTTCTTTATTACGTTTTATAATATGCATAATTTCAGGAAGTTATAATATACACACTACACTTTGAAAGTATCTCGGGAAAAGACAGTCCTAAACTATTTTATTAAAGTCATATATGGCGTATTTAACTAAAATTAAAAAGATCTTTCTATTTGTTTTATTACTTTATATAAAGATAGGACTTTCCTGTATATTACACAATTAAAATCAATCACGTTTCACAGGTATTAGAAATTTAATACAATATCCGATTTATTTAACGACTCCGCATTTAATTAACAGACACAGTTTAAAATCAATTTAACTATGGAAACATTAGGTTATTCAAGTTCAAAATCGGTGAAAATTTTTATTTGAACGAAAAAAACATATATCACGTTTATCTTCACTCAATCTCGTATTTTAATTTTTTATTTTTTTAGCTCAGATACGCCATATATAGCTCCAAAGTTTGTAAATTCATAGCTGCTTGTTTTATTTTTATTGATTTTCTAAATCTTTTGTCTCAGAATTAGAGTATTGAACCAATTAAATGAATGTCATTTGACATACTTGCAACCAAGAAAATATAATACTCGTCCTCAAACCATATTACATAGTTTGATCTTGAATTGAAAAGGTATATCTATAAATAGAAACAGGTGATTTCCTTTTAAATTCTTTAGTCGGCCGTGTCGTCGGAGAGGCAGCTATGGCTCTTTTGATGATTCTAAATAGCCAAATAGTACCCAAAAATATTAAATACAGCCATTTAATTTCAAATGTAGGTCATAGTGACCTACTTTTCAGTTGTCGTACTCCAAGGACCCAAGATGCATCAACTGACAAAGTTTGATGATTCTAAGCCAATTAGTACCTGAAATATTTAATAAAAGCCATAAATTTTCAAAAATAGGTCACAACTTCTTAGTATTCAAATTAATGACCTTAATTGTTTTGAAAAAGATTAGCCATAAAATTCAAAAAGTAGGTCAAGGTGACCTACTTTTTAGTTGACATACTCTGAGGACAAAAGATACATCAACTGACAAATTCTGATGATCATAGGCCTTATGTTGTTCAAAATATGCCTCTAAATCATTTTAAAAAAGAATGTCAACATTTTAATAAAATGTAATTTTTGGTCAACTTTGAAGTGACCTTGAGACCACGCCCTTTGCCTCAAGGTAAATCGCCAAGCAAAGCAAATTTTCATCTACAACATCCTCATCCTTTTGTGTAAGTTTAGTGATAATCTGCCCTGTTGTTCTTCAGAAGATTTTTTAGCAACCAGTACTTTTGGTTTTATTTACCTAATTATCTCCCCCTTGTTTAAGGGTCACAACCCTAGTTTTAGTATAAACGGGAGCCCTTGAGCCAAGGATACCCTGTGACAAATTTGACAATAATTGGCCAAGGGGTTCTTGAGTTTTGGCCCATATTCTAAAAAGTTTACGCACATCGCACAAATGGTCATAGCATTAGCTCTTTGAGCCTTTGGCTCAGAAGAGCTAAAAAATTTAATGATTTTAAATTTGCTTATATTTTAAAATATTTAGATATTGCCTGGAAATTCCAAAAGTAGATCACTATGACCTACTTTCAAGTTGACATATTCTGAGGATTCAAAATACATCAACTGACAAAATTTGATGATTCAAAGCCAATTACTACCTCAAATTTTTAAATAAAGCCATAAAAATTCAAAACAAGGTCATAGTGACCTACTTTTGAGTTGACACACTCTGACGAACCAAGATGCATCAACAGACAAAGTTTGAAGAATCTTATTCTATTAGAATCTCAAAACATTGATGACCTACTTTTCAGTTGGCATTCTCCAACGAAAGAAGATGCATCAACTGACAAAGTTTGATGATTCTAAGACAGTAAGTACCAGAAATATTTAAATATAGCCAATAATTTTCAAAAGTAGGTCATGGTGACCAACTTTTAACTTGAAGCTCTCCAATGACCCAAAATGCATCAACTGACAAAGTTTGATTATTCTTAGCCAATTAGTATCTAAAATATTTTTAAAAAGCCATAAAATATCAAAAGTAGGTCAGGTTGACCTACTTTTAAGTCGACATTCTCCGAAGACCCAAGATGCATCAACTGACAAAGTTTGATGATTCTAAGTCAATTAGTACCAGAATATTTAAATATAGCCATAAAAAATCAAAAGTAGGTCACAGTGATCTGCTTTTCACATGACTTTTTCCGAGGACCCAAGATGCATCAACTGACAAAGTTTGATGATTCCGAGACAATTAATACCTGAAATATTTTTAAAAAGCCATAAAATTTCAAAAAAGGTCACAGTGACCTACTTTTAGGTCAACATTCTCTGAGGACCCAAGATGCATCAATTGACAAAGTTTGGTGATTCTAAGTCAATTAGTACCAGAATTATTTAAATATAGCCATAAAATTTCAAAAGTAGGTCATGGTGACTTACTTTTCAGATTTTCTCCAAGGACCGAAGATGCATCAACTGACAAAGTTTGATTATTCTAAAGACAATACCAGAAATATTTAAATATAGTCATAAATTATTAAAAGTACATGTAGGACACAGTGACCTACTTTTCAGTTGAAGTTCTCTGAGGACCCAAGATGCATCAACTGACAGTTTGAGGATTCTAGGCCAATTAGTACCAGAAATATTTAAACATAGCCATAATATTTCAAAAGTAGGTCATGGTAACCTAATATTCAGTTGATGTCCTCAGAGGACCCTAGAAGCATCAAAGGACAAAGTTTGATTATCAAAGGCCTTAAAGTGTTCTAAATATGCCTCTAAAACAATTTAAAAATGAATGCCTGCAAAATTTAAAAAGTAGGTCAATGTGACCTACTTTTTGATAAATCTGTTTTAAGACCCCAAGATGTATCAACTTCCAAGGTTTGGTGATTCTAAACCTCTCATTATCTGAAATAATGACCTTTAATGTTTTCAAAAAGATTAGCCATAAAATTCAAAAAGTAGGTCAAGGTTACCTATTTTCAGTTGACATATTTTGAGGACCCAAGATGCATCAAATGACAAAGTTTGATGATCATAGGCCTTAAACTGTCCAAAATATGCCTTTAAATCAATTTGAAAATGAATGCATGCAAAATTCAAAAAGTACGTCACCATGACCTACTTTTGAGTCAACATGATATAATGTCCTAAGATGCATCAACTGATAAGATTTGATGATTTTAGTCCTTATAGTGAGCAAAATACATGTATCAACATTTTAATAAAACATGATTTTTGGTCAACTTTGAGGTGACCTTGAGAACATGCCCTTTGGGTGATGCCTTGAACAATTTTTAATCTTCAACATATCCTTATCCTTTTGTTTAAGTTAGGTGATAATCTGCCCAGTGGTTCATGAGAAGAAGGTTTTTTAGCAACCAGTACTTTTTTTATTTCCCTAACTATCTCCCCTTGTTTAAGGGTCCCAACTAAAGATGTCCAGTTGAGGTGGTTTCACTATAGAATTGTACATCGAATTCTTGCAACTATTACATATTTATATAAGATTGGAATTGCAGACTCGGAACTTTGTACATTTTGCAGATGTAATGCAGAAACATTAGGTCATTTATTTTGGGAATGCATATACAGTGAAAACTGTCTAATCTGACACCTGTGCAATCCGTCACACTGTGGATTCCGACGTTAAATTTCGTTCCCATTTTACTATTTTCGTTTTATTTTTCACACTGTGCAATCCGACTTCCTGTCTAATCCAAAACAAAATTTGTCTCCCAGTGTATGTCAGATTAGACAGGTTTCACTGTATGTAAGTGAAATATGGGATAGCATATTAACATGGATAAAAGAATTTCATTTAGATATCCCATTGAACAAAACTGATGTTTTACTTGGTGGATTTTACAAATATTTCAACATTTTTAATATGTTAATATGTATTGTAAAAAGAATTATATTTAGAAAAAGGAGTAAAAAAGAACTACCATCCCTTATGGGAATTAAATGTGAAATATTATATTATTATAAATGTGAAAAATTTATTTATACAAATAATGGTGAATTGGACAATTTTTAATAGAAGATGGGCATGGCTCTCTATTGGTAATAGTACTTCTACTTAAGTACATGTATATTGCCCCTACAACCTTAGATATTACAAGATAATGAATTCTTTACTATTGAATTTATACATATAGTAAGAACAATTGAATTTTCAACATTTATTAAAACAAATCAAAACATGAAACTACGATGCTCACAATCACTCAACAAGCTAAAAAAATTTACACAAACTAGAAATATGTCCATAGGACATGAATGCCCCGCCAAGGGTATATTAGTAATGCAACATTTTAACACAAATTGAGAAAAGTGAGGTCAAGGTCAAAGGAAAGGTCAAGGTCAAAAAATATTGCTGCAGTTGAATAGCTTACATCAGTATGTATCAGCATATGACGTTTGATTCAGAAACTAATTTAAGAAAAGTGAGGTCAAGATCAAAGGAAAGGTCAAGATCAAAAAATGTTGATGCAGTTGAAAAGGTTACATCAGTATGTATTAGCATATGAAGTTTGATGAAAATATTATGAATGGTTTCTTTAAAACTGAGCTAAACACTAATTTAAGAAAAGTGAGGTCAAGGTCAAAGGAAAGGTCAAGGTCAAAAAATATTGATGCAGTTGAATAGCTCTCATCAGTATGTATCAGCATATGAAGTTTGACACTAATTTAAGAAAAGTGAGGTCAAGGTCAAAGGAAAGGTCAAGGTCAAAAAATGTTGATGCAGTTGAAAAGGTTACATCAGTATGTATTAGCATATGAAGTTTGATGAAAATATTATGAATGGTTTCTTTAAAACTGAGCTAAACACTAATTTAAGAAAAGTGAGGTCAAGGTCAAAGGAAAGGTCAAGGTCAAAAAATATTGATGCAGTTGAATAGCTCTCATCAGTATGTATCAGCATATGAAGTTTGACACTAATTTAAGAAAAGTGAGGTCAAGGTCAAGGGAAAGGTCAAGGTCAAAAAATGTTGATGCAGTTGAATAGCTCTCATCATTATGTATCAGCATATGAAGTTTGTTAAAAATATCTTGAATGGTTTCATTAAAACAGAGCTAAACATTAATTTAAGAAATGTGAGGTCAAGGTCAAAATAAAGGTCAAGGTCAAAAAAATGTTGATGCAATTGAATAGCTTACATCAGTATGTATCAACATATGAAGTTTGATTACACTATCTTGAATGGTATCTTTAAAACTGAGCTAAAAACTAATTTAAGAAAAGTGAGGTCAAGGTCAAAGGAAAGGTCAAGGTCAAAAAATGTTGATGCAGTTGCATAGCCCTCATCAATATCTATCAGCATATGAAGTTTGATAAAAATATCTTGGATAGTTTCTTTGAAACTGAGCTTTGAACAGAGCTAAACGCAAAGTGTGACGGAAGGACAGACGGAAGGACAGAAGGACGGAAGGACGGAAGACGGACATGACAAACACTATATGCCCCGGCCATATTCATGGCGGGGCATAAAAACACAAATCTATCATACATCCATCTTGTTTTATACAACATATCTTTGGCCTTCTCGGGGGCTACTCACATATAAAGTAAAAACAAATTCCTGGGTTGACACCATCAGGAAATTATAACACAGTCACCACAGAAACCTGGGTTGACACCATCAGGTTGTGAGTAAAGGTACCCAGGTTGACACCATCAGGTTTTAATGAATGGAACCTGGGTTGACACCATCAGGTTTAATTTTGAGATACCTGGGTTGACACCATCAGGTTTACATGAAAGGACCCGGGTTGACACCATTGGGTAGCTATATTTAATTAATTACCTAATGCAGGAAAGTTTACCTGAATTGGGGGTAAACAGGTGACAATACAAAATATTGTGAGAGCCCCAACAATGGCATTTGTAATAAAAGCTTTTTCTTTAGCATTATGGAAAGGTGAAGTATGGGGAAGGTGGGTGGGATAACAAAAAAAACACAGAGCATGTACATCCAGCTAAAGATACAACAAAGGAATGATGATGGTAAGTGAAATTGATGCGGATTGGTTTTCGAGATCACGTGGTGCTACTGACCACCAGAGATGTGGCTGCCCATTATGCAATGCATTACCTAATATGGTCAAGGTATACTGGTTCCTAAGACAGATAATCTTTTCTAAGAATAGCCTCCTAATCTAAGTGTCAAACAATGATTGTTTTACGAGTTCAATTTTATTCACACAACTTTACATAGACTAGATTGTAATCCTTACTACACGGCTTTATACAATGAATGTTTAACCAATGATTCGTTAATAGTACCAACAATATATATATATAGAAAATATTATGTACACATGAAAACTAATTAGTATAAACAAAAATTTTTTTTTACAAATAAATATCATTTATTATCAGACAATGATATATGCATATCCATGCAACTGGATAAGTGGAGTATGAAAGATGAAAGCATGTGAAAAATAACCTCATGTTACATTAATGAATATGTAAAATATTACTCTGTTAAATAAACTTATAGATTCCAAGGCTCCCCAACCTTGGCTATAAGGATACATTTATATGTACTGGGGTAATAAAAAAAATATTTATAAAAAAAAAAGGTCCCATCCCTCTTTTTACTTAAAATGAGAGCCCTTGGGCCAAGAATACTCTTTGACAAATTTGACAAAAATTGGTCAAGGGGTTCTTGAGTTATGGCCATATTCCATAAAGTTGACGCACACTGCAAAAATGGCCATAGCATTAGCTCTTTGAGCCTTAGGCTCAGAAGAGCTAAAAACTCAAACCAATGCATTGAAATCTTCCTGACTTTCAATTCTGTCAAGACTTACCTCTTTTAAACCAGCAGAGCCATTAGTATATGCAAAAATCATAGGACACAATGCTCACCTGAATCACCTTATTCCTGTGGTTCCTCAGAATAAGAGGAAGAGTTTTAAAAAGATTTTTTTCTCATATAACAGTATATTACCATGCAAAATTTTGCACAAAATTCAAACTTTCACAACCTGACGATACTTGCATATTAATATGACTATTCATGGTCTGGTTGTTAATCAAAAGATCTTTTAAAAAATATGTTTTTCTTATAATTCCCTTGTAAAACTTTGATTTTCTATGGTACTATATATATATATATATATATATATATATATATATATATATATATATATATAAGGGATGTCAGATCAGTCAATTTTTGATAATCAGTTACTCGGAGGTTTTTCCGATCAAGTACCAGGGTACACGGTAAAAATGTAAATAAAAGTGTGTTAATTTTCTTGAGCCACGTTAACCTCTGAAATTTATTTATCAAATGAACACAAAAGACACAATTAATGCATCAAAAATCACAAATGGTTTACAGTTCTTGTTTAGGATCTATTTGATCAATGCAAAAGGAGGTTACGCAGGTTTGTGATGAAAAGGATAGTGAAAGGGAAGGAACGGACGCTGTTGGGATCGCTAGTCTAATATTTTTTCATATGTTGGTTGTTTCCATGGTATACACTAAACCTACTACGCAAACTGACTTTCAGCATTTTTTTTTTTTTAAATCTTTAGTTATTTCTAAATATTTCTTCACTTTTGAAGTGGGTAGCGGCAGTTCTATGCATGTCCAATTTCGCTGCCGTATATTAAGTAAATAATTTAAAAATGATTTGAATTAAAGATAATAGACCATACTTAAACGATGTACAATAAAAACAATCATTGAAGGCATTCAAAAATTAAGGACAACAATAGGTGTGTACCTGTGTATTTAAGTTTTTTTTTTGATAAGTTTTTGATAAAAATATATACTCCAAAATAAAAAAAAATATACATCCGAGTAACCGAGTACCATTTTTAACATTCGATACTCGGACGTTCGATCGAGTACCCGGTTAACCGGGTACTCGTTGACATCCCTTATATATATATATATATATATATATATATATATATATATATATATAGTCAAACTTGTTGAATCTGGATGTTGTGCATTCCAGCATGTTGTTCACTCCGGCGTAATAATTTAGTCCCTTGAATTTTCTTTATAATTTATGTTTAATAAATTTTGTTCAATCCAGATCTTGCCTATTCTGTAAACCGGCCGCTATTTAAAGAACTAACTGCTCATAATTAGTACAAATTATCTACTCTAATCCGGCCACTTATTTTTAGTCCCCTACCGGTGAAACCGGAGGGGACTATAGTTTCCTCTGAGTCTGACCGTCCGTCTGTCCGTCCGTCTGTCTGTCTGTCTGTCCATCTGTCTGTCTGTCCCTCTGTCTGTCTGTCAGTCTGTCCCACTTGGTTTTCCGCACTTTTTTCCTAAAAACTGTCAATACAGGATAGATTATTAATGGGACAATAATTACCCCACGCGAGAATTCTCTAATGACCAGCGGGCACAGGTAACAAGCATTCTGAGAGTATTGCATTAGCAATACTAGTCCCCTACTGGCAAGTGTAATCTGGTTCCCGTTAAGAATTGAAAATGCCATAATTCCGTCAAAAATTAATAAAGCGGGACGAAATGCAAACTTGATCTATAACTAATCAAGGTAAAGCTACATACCAAAAATCACCTCAATATCTACAAGCGTTTAGAAGAAAATTGCGGAAAACCCTTAAAAATTGAAAAGGCTGTAATTCCGTCAAAAATCAATGAAGCGGAACGAAATGCAAACTTGATCTGTAACTCATCAAGATACACTCACATACCAAAAATCAGCTCAATATCTGCAAGCGTTTAGGAAAAAAGTGCGGAAAACCAAGTGGGACAGACTGACAGACAGACAGAGGGACAGACAGACAGACAGACAGATGGACAGACAGACAGACGGACGGACAGACGGACGGACAGACTCAGAGGAAACCTATAGTCCCCTCCGGTTTCACCGGTAGGGGACTAATAATTCAATGAATTATAACCTGTAATTAGCTGGGCAGGCATAATTATTCAAGATATAAGTTCAACACAGGCATAATTAGTCAAGATATAAGTTCAACACAATCAAAGGTGATAATTACCAGTACCTAGATACAGGGTTTGAAGTTAGAGAAGACTCTCAAGCTACCAGAAATGAATGATGGACAATATCGATATTTATATTTGGCCTTAGTTTCCCTTTGTGTCTACAAGTAAATCATACTGATCTTGTATCTTGGTCACCAAGTCCATTTCACCAGAATGAACTTTGTGAAAAGAAAAAAAAAAAAGTTGAAAAATATAGTTTGTATCTTAATTGGTAGTCACAGCTAGTATACATTTATTGTCACTTATTATGTGGCTTTCTTTGAAACCTAATGACTTCTTTTAATATTTTTTTTCTACTCTCTTCAATTGATTTAATAACTGTCTTGTCAAGAAGTTTTCTATTTAAAAAAAATTACTTAATATGTCTATCAATCACCATTGAATAAACATTTAAAAAAAAATGGTAAGATATATTTTAATTAGAATGTAACATTATAAATTTAAAAAAAAAACTCTCAGTGACCTTGACTTGTTTCAGATTCAATAATAAAAAGAGATAATCAGATCCAGCATCTGCAAGTCCAGTAGTGTGCATCCTCAGATGTATCATCCATGCAAGTTTAGTCAATATAGGGCTTATAGTTACTCGGAAAATAGACCTGCTCCAAAAACTTTAACCTGGGGCCATCTTTAAAAAATTGTTTGGTTGCCCTCTCCCGACCGACTGGCTAAAAATGGCCCAACTCAAAACTTTTTTTAACCTCCAGGAAGCAATTATTTTTTTTTATGTATTCTGGACCATAAATTATAAAAAATTTAGCATTGAAATTGAAATTTTCTGAGAAAGTTTTTTTTTTACCTACTTACCGACCTAATTTTTTCACCTTGAGTCAGGAGAGGGCAAGCAAACATTATTTTAAAGGTGGCCTGGTCACTCATCCGGAAAATGTATGTCAGATCCAGCATCCGAAGCAAGTCCAATAGTGTGCATCCTTAGATATATCATCCATGCAAGTTTGGTCAATATAGGGCTTTAAGTTACTCCAAAAACTTTAACCTAGTCACTCATCCGAAAAATGTAGGTCAGATTCAGCATCAGAAGCAAGCCTAGAAGTGTCCATCTTTAGATGTATCATCCATGCAAGTTGGTCAACATAGGGCTTTAAGTTACTCCCCCAAACTTCATTGAGGTGAGCTAAAAAGGAAACACTACATAAACAAGAGGCCCAGGGGCCACATAGCTCCCCCCCCCCCCCCCCGAACCACTTTTTTATTTTCCTATATATTCCTATGTAAAACTTTGATCGCCCATTGTGGCCCCACCCGACCCCCCGGGGGTCATGATTTGAACAAGCTTGAATCTACACTACCTGAGGATGCTTCCATGTAAATATGACCAATCATGGCTTTGCTGTTCTTGAGAAGAAGATTTTTAAAGATTTTTCCTATATATTCCTATGTAAAACTTTGATCGCCCATTGTGGCCCCACCCGACCCCCAGGGGTCATGATTTGAACAAACTTGAATCTACACTACCTGAGGATGCTTCCACATAAGTTTCATATTTTCAAGCACAGTGGTTCTTGAGAAGAAGATTTTTTAATGATGCCATTAATTTTTCACGAATTCTTAATTATCTCCCCTTGGAAGAAGGCGTGGCCCTTCATTTGAACAAACTTGAATCCCCTTTACCCAAGGATACTTTGTGGCAAGTTTGGTTGAAATTGGCCCAGTAGTTCTGGAGAAGAAGATGAAAATGTGAAAAGTTTACAACAACGACAACGCCAACGACAACGACGACGACGACAGACAACAAATTTTGATCAGAAAAGCTCACTTGAGCCTTTGGCTCAGGTGAGCTAAAAAGTTAATCTATATTACGATGTAGCATTTTAAGTAGCTACATAGGTCTATATAGTGACTATCGAATTAGCTGCAATGCTATTGATTGTCGGCATCACCAACCTTCCAACGATGATTTTTCAATCGTCTGCAACTATCACTGTATCACTAACTGTGATTTGAACAAAATGAATCTTCACTACCAGAGGATGCTTCCACATTAAAATGATTCATCAGGGCTTTGATTTCCTAAGAAATTTCAACAATTTTTCCCTTTATAATCCCTATTATGGCCCCACCCTACCCCTTAGGGACCATGATCTGAACAATTTAGAAACTACACTGCCTTAGGAAGCTTCTACAAAAGTTTTAGCTTTTCTGGTTTAGTAGTTCTTAGAAGATTTTTAAAGATTTTTCCAATATATTTCAATGTAAAACTTTTAATTCCCTATTGTGGCCCCATCTTACCCCCTGGGAACCATGATCTGAACAATTTAGAATCTCACTACCTTAACAAGCTTTCACATAAGTTTCAGCTTCTCTGGTTCAGCGGCTCCTGAAAAGAAGGTTTTTCTTAAAGATTTTTCCTATATATTTCAATGTAAAAATTTTATTCCCTTTTGTTATTTCATCCTACCTTTGACAAGATTTGAATAATTCAGAATCTACACTACCTCAGAAACCTTCCAAATAAGTATCAGCTTTTCTGGCCCAATGGTTCTTGAGTAGAAGATTTTTAATGACCCCATCCTATTGTTGTCTTTTCTTGAGTCTCTCCCCTTGGGAGGGGGCTTGATCCCTCATTATAACGACTTAGAATTCCCTTTACCCAGGGATGTTTTTACCAACTTTGGTTAAAATTGGCCCAGTGGTTTTTCAGAAGAAGTTGAAAATGTGAAAAGTTTACAGATGGACAGACAGATGATTCCATTGAAATCAAACATCCAATCGATGAGTAATATGACAATCAGCATACAAAATTTTAGCACGCCCCATCAAGCAAACTGTCATGCTGTTAATAAAACAATAATATGTCAAAGTCTGGTCGATTTTCTGGTCTGCAAAATATTACTGCATGTTGAGGTTGATTAGCTTTCTTAACCAGGTTACCCTTCATCAATCAATATTTATCAATTTCTTTTTCAATGGACCCTAGCCATTTAACATACCTATGAACTTTGTTTGTGGCAAGTTTTTTTTCCAAGAGATGAGCCGATGATAAGCATACTGAAAAAGAATCTTGATACTCCATGATTCAATCCCCAACTTATGCTCCTGTAAAACTAAGGGACTTCTGTTGTGTTTGGGTTCTTGAACTGGCAGGAAGTCATACTCATCTCTGAAAATCAGAAGAAGAAAGATCTCTCTGTACATAAAGCCTGAACTTCTTGAAGCCTAAACTTTATGTTAACACCTGCAAAATGCACATGATAAGAGTATGACTGATATTGCTTGTCAGTCAAGTGATAATCATGGTCACTATACATGGTTATTTACACTGGTTGTTAAGTACGCATTTGGACTGTCAAACATAATACATGTGGGTGTAATATATGCGGTCGCAAGAGTTACCGAGAAAAATTTACATGGCCATCATTACTAACATCGAGTTGTTCCCTTTTGAAAAGGTCAAGAAGTTTCCACACATGAACAAGAAAAATAAATTAGAAATAATTACAAACAAACAAAACAAAACAGAAAGAATTAATACTGTTCATCGATAGGATTGCTAAATATAACTGCGATCTGCACAGTCAAAAGCGGGATCTACTTATCTTTTTCTGCGTGGGGAGAGTTGACAATTAATTCAATAGGTATGTTTGTAGTGACTACGAGTTTGTGTAATCTTTTGGACTAATTATTTAAAATTAAGAGAGACATATAGTACATAAAATAAAATGAAAATGAGTATCAATGTTTTGAAGCTTTAATTGCGTGACATTGCTATATAATACTTAATATGAAGATGCATTTTTCATTGCACAATTAACAAGAGGCCCATGGGCTACATTGCTCACCTGAACACAATGGCTAGGTAAAAGCACAAATCAATTCAGTGTTGAAAAGTTTACGGGGGGCTTTAATTTTAAACTACCTGAGGATGCTTTCATATCAATATAACAAATGGCCTTGCTGTTCTTGAGACGAAGATTTTTTCCTCTTTATTCTTATGTAAAACTTAGATCCCCAATTATGACCCCATCCTACCCCCGGGGGTCATGATTTGAACAAACTTGAATCTACAATACCTGAGAATGCTTCCATTTCAATATGACTAAACAAAGCTTTGCTGTTCTTAAGAAGAAGATTTTTTAAGTTTTTTCCTATATTTCTATGTAAAACTTTGATCCCCCCTTGTGGCCCCACCCTACCCCCAGGGGTCATGATTTGAACAAATTTGAATGTATACTACCTAAGGATGCTTACATATCAATATGACTAAACAAAGTTTTGCTGTTCTTGAGAAGAAGATTTTTAAAGATATTTTCCTATATATTTCTATGCAAAAAATTGATCCTCCATTGTGGCCCCGCCCTTCCCCCAGGGGTCATGATTTGATCAAACTTGAATCTACACTACCTGAGGATGCTTCCATATAAATATGACTCATCAAGGCTTTGCTGTTCTTGAGAAGAAGATTTTTAAAGGTTTTTCCTATATATTTCTATGTAAAACTTGGATCCTCCATTGTGGCCCCGCCCTACCCCCGGGGGTCATGATTTGCACAAACTTGAATCTACACTACCTGAGGATGCTTCCATATAAATATGACTCATCAAGGTTTTGCTGTTCTTGAGAAGAAGATTTTTAAAGGTTTTTCCTATATACAGGTGACTCTCGATCTCTCGAAGTTCAAGGGACCGCAAGAAAAGTTCTCGAGATCGAGGGGTTCGAGAGATAGAAAGTGAATAAAATCCATAATTTTCAGTTCCGATCATCAATGTTCTACTATTATAAATACCGGAAGTATATGTTGATAACGTCATTGCACGTTTTCATTCGTGTTTACAGGTAATTCACTTGATTTCAACAACAATGATCGTATTTTGAATAAATAAAACTATCTCTTTAAGTTCCAATATTTATTTGTTCTCATTTCATGATTACATGAAACCTGAATAACAATCGTCAGTGTGGCTACCCCCCGAGGTTGACCGGGTCCTTCACCAGAATTCTCGTATTAAATCGGTATTTAATTCTTGAGATAGGATTTCTCGTGCATGTTTGTCATACTGGGATTAGGTAGACTCTAATAAAACTTCATAATCTATGGAAAATTATTGACATGTCTCTTCAATTATTTTCTAAAAATTATCGTCTCACTGTCTTCAAAGTCAAAATAAGTTGTGAAGCAATTCGTTTATAATTTACCAATTATAATCAATTATTATATCAACACTCTGATGCTCACAGGTATAGTGTTATCTTTATAAACACCCAATTAACACCTCCATGCCAGCCTCAGGCGGTCACTGTTATCCAGACAAGTCCAAGCTGCATTAATTTTACACTTGATAGGGTTGTACGCAATCGAAACTTCGAGAGATAGAGAGTAAAAAACAATGAAATGTGTGTAACGGGACCCAGTTCTTGGTTTGAGAGATAGAGAACTTCGAGAGATCGGAAGTTTAAGAGATCAGAAGTAAATTTGCTTAGTTATACAGAGGAAAAAAAACGGGACCGGAGGTTCACTTTGAGAGATCGAGAACTTCAAGAGATCGGAGTTCGAGCCATCGAGAGTCACCTGTATTTCTATGTAAAACTTGGATCCTCCATTGTGGCCCCGCCCTACCCCCGGGGGTCATGATTTGAACAAACTTGAATCTAAACTACCTGAAGATGCTTCCACATGAGTTTCATCTTTCCTGGCCCTGTGGTTCTTGAGAAGAAGATTTTTAAAAGATGCTATTAATTTTTCACTAATTCTTTATTATCTCCCCTTGAAAGAGGGCGTGGCCCTTCATTTGAACAAACTTGAATCCCCTTCACCCAAGGATGCTTTATGGCAAGTTTGGTTGAAATTGGCCCAGTAGTTCTGGAGAAGAAGTCGAAAATGTGAAAAGTTTACAGACAGATAGACGGACAGACGGACTACAGACAAAATGTGATCAGAAAAGCTCACTTGAGCTTTCAGCTCTCAAATTTTGTGACCATATGCGCAGGGGTATTTTACGCTGTTCTAAGCTTACCACATACGTAGTGTAAATTTCCCCCTTGCCTAAATAACCACTTTTACAGTAATTGACAAACTAGCCATCCATGCTACATGAAAATCTGGGTCATTTATTATCGTTTTACTAACAGCATGACAGTTTGCTTGATTAGTCTAGACAAACTCCAAAAACAGCATTTCTGGAAGTAAGAAATTGAGACTGAAAATGACTCTGAAAAAAAGAGTCCGCACATGCGCACACACACACAAAAATGGCGATTTTTTGGCAAAAATGATGGGTCTACAAAAACTGTCTGTGCAAAGTTTTGGAAAGTATGGCAATTATGCCAGTACTCAGACATGCTACATGAAAGACATCGGAAGAGATCATATTTGTCAGATTTTTTATTCTATTTGCAAAAAAGGAGATATTTACTTTCAAAGTTGATGTTTAAGTCAGATCAATTACAGAGAAAATGATACGTTTGAGAAGTAAATATGCATAATAAAAGGGATATATATGCAAAATGGGACAATATATATTGTAGCTGTTAAAAACTTGACTGAATTTTACACATAAATTAGCATTCCAGTGTTTTAATTGTGTATGACACCTGAATTGAATGCGCAAGTTCTTTCCATCGTTATTTACTGATTTTTTAATCACAAACAGATACTATTAACATGGCCGTAGCAACCGGGGGGGGGGGGGGGGGGGGGGCGTGCCCCCCCAATAATTTTGCCGATATATAGATTACTATAGTAAACATAGATAATGTGTGCTTGTGCCCCCTCAATAAAAACGTCTGATGACCTTTTTTGCTTGTTAAGGAATTTTGGTAGTTGATGTTTTTTTTGTTTTTTTGTTTTTTTTGTTTTTCTTCTAATAAACTGTACAGCCTACCACTTCTATTTGAAGTATCCTGTATATTTAGATAAAGCCTTGAAATTCCAAAGGTAGGTCATCATGACCTACATTTTAGACAAAACACTCTGAGAACCCAAGATGATTCTAAGCCAATTAGTACAATAAATATTTATATAAAGCCACAGAATTTCAAAAGTAGGTCATGTTGACTTACTTTTCAGTTGACATACTCTGAGGACCCAAGATGCAACAACTGACAAAGTTTGATGATTCTAAGCCAATTAATACCTAAAATATTTAATTATAACCATAAAATTTCAAAAGTAGGTCACAGTGACCTACTTTTCAAATGAAATACTTTAAGGACCCAAGATGCATCAACTGACAAAGTTTGATGATTCTAAGCCAATTAGTACCTTAAAAAATATTTAATCAGGTCACAGTGACCTACTTTTCAGTTGACATACTCCAAACTCCCAAGATGCATCAGCCAACAAAGTTTGATGACTCTAATCAAATTAGTTCCCAAAAATATTTAAATATCGCCATTAAATTCCAAAAGTTGTTCAGAGTGACATACATTTAGGTCGACATATGAATCGGACCCAAGATTCATCAACTGACAAAGTTTAATGATTCTAATCCAATTAGAGCCTGAAATATTTAAATAAAGCCATAAAATTTCAAAAGTATGTCACGTTGAACTACTTTTCAGTCAACTTACTCCGAGGACCCAAGATGCATCAACTGACAAATTTGATGATCATAGGCCTTAAATTGTTCAAAATATGCCTCTAAATCATTTTTAAAAAGAATGGCCGCAAAATTTAAAAAGTAGGACACTGTGACCTACTTTTGAGTCAACATGATATGAGGTCCTTAGATGCATCAACTGACAAGATTTGATGATCCTGGTCATTATAGTAAGCAAAATATCAACATTTTAATAAAATGTAATTTTTGGTCAACTTTGAAGTGACCTTGAGACCACGCCCTTTGCCTCAAGGTAAATCCCCGTGCAAATTTTAATCTGCAACATATCCTCATCCTTTTGTGTAAGTTAGGTGATAATCTGCCCTGTGGTTCTTCAGAAGATTTTTTAGCAACCAGTACTTTTGGTTTTATTTACCTTATTATCTCCCTTTGTTTAAGGGTCACAACCTTAGTTTTAGTATAAACGGGAGCCCTTGGGCCAAGGATACCCTGTGGCAAATTTGACAAAAATTGGCCAAGGGGTTCTTGAGTTATGGCCCATATTCTAAAAAGTTTACGCACACCGCACAAATGGCCATAGCATAATAGCTCTTTGAGCCTTTGGCTCAGAAGAGCTAAAAATTGAAGAATATATATAGCTATATCTTCTATAATTGCCTTCAGGAATATTTATAATCAGGTCTATTGACCATGCAGTAAGTGAATCCTCTCAGTTACTAGCTAGATTAAGTGGTCATTTTCAAAATGCTTTGGAAGCTTAGCAATTCGCCTTGATCAGGTCGAGGAAACTATTTTCTGTGACGTCAGAATAAATTTACATGCTTAATGAGGCACCCAACGTGACTGGCAAACCGACCAATCAGCTAAATGAGTTGCATTATGGGTTACTACATAAAATACTACATGTACGTTTTGAAAAGGCCAGTTTTTGAAATCGCTCTCGGAAAGATGTGATGCATTTTTGCAAGCATTTTACACACTTAATTAATATAATATGTACATCATTATCTACTAGTTCCATGCTCACATTTACATACGTTTTAAAACGGTAAAATTTGGGTTTTCTTCACTCCATTGTATAAGTCCGTTTCTTGACAATAGCCTGGCAGTTTTTCCCGTGCTGTACTATCAGTCAGTATGAATTTCACGTGACTATTCCCTAGTCCAAAAGAATCGACTCTGAGGTGTACTCACGTATTGTCATTGTTTACTACGTATACAACTTCTATATATATGCTACTCAATTCACGTTCTATGATCAATGTACATGAGAATTAAAATACCGTACAGCAATAGACTTATGTTTTTTTATAACTGCATTAACTTCTAATTTCTAGTAAACAAATAAAAAAGTAACAATGAATACATAACACCAGTAGCATGGCAAATTTACGAATATCAAGTTATAAAAACTGGGTTCTTATTTACTTGTGAAGACTTTGTGAGCGGTATTTCAACGTACTATTTAACACGGAAAATTGACTTTATTTGTTAATGTGAGCATGGAAAATCTTAATTAGTACCTATTCTTCCTGTTTTTCACAAAAACATTAAAAATAATTATTAGTTGACTTTCCTGCAGTCATTTGAAATCGCGTCCTAAATTTGCTTGACCCACGTGTTTGTAGTAAAATATAAACATGTAGTAGACCATCATGCTTTTCGGCTCATTCATTGGATTGGACAATTGCTCGCTGTAAGCACCTCTGTGCGCAATGACAACAATATCCATATATGGTAGATTCCTCGACCTGTTGATACATATCCTGAGGAAAATTACTAAAGGTTCATTTTCTTCAGTGTGACATTTTTGTTTCAACATTTTGTTTTCCTTGTAAATCTGATGTACTATTTCTAAAAATCATAAAAAAACCAAGAGGCCCAAGGGCCTTAACGGTCACCTGAGTACAATACAACAATTTAGAGGATGCATAAACTGATAAATGAAGCTTTGTTACCCAAAAGCAAGAAAATAGTATGATTTGCATCAACAAAATAATTGGTCTAGTATCTATCTGTCCCCCATTTATCACTATTACCATGCAGACTATTAACAAACAGTCTATTTTTTAACCCCATATTATTACTTCTCACATTGGCCTCTCTTGGCCTTTGAAGAACAATTAAAAAAGATAAGTTTTTTATGTCTCAATTTTATTCATCTATTATTTCCAAGTATACCTGATCATTAAAACTATGAAAGTACTCTTTGTATTATACAATATATATTCTTGCATAATTCTCTTATTCTATTAAGCATTCAAATACATTATTTACAGTGATTTATTATCAAAGGTGAATGGCAAAGGGGAATAACTTTGCTCAGCAGAATACAAGTTATAGAGCACTGGCCAGGACCAGAACACTTGATTAAATGGTCCAGGTGTTCAAAATGCTGGTAAAAATACCCTTGCATATTAAGACTTTTCTCTGTTTGCCTCAAATATGCCAATTAAGCATAGAAAATTTTCAAAGAAATGCATTTTCACTATATTATTAAATAAACAAAGCCCCATCCTTACACCAGAACATCTGACCCATTGGCTCTGGAATAAGCACATTTGCTCATCATAACTATACACTTGTTTCTTTGCTTTATAACCATAGTAGAAAAAAATATTTTGAAAGAAATTATGCATTTTCACTATATAATCAATAGAGCCCCCCAGGCCCCTTCACCAGAATCCCTGACCCTGGGGCCATGAATTTCACAATTTTGGAAGAGGCATTCTTCCTTATCATAACCATGCACTTCCTTTGTTTGAAAAATACCCAGGGGCTGAGAAGAAAATTTTGAAAGAATTTATGCATTTTCCCTATATAATCAATAATGGAGTCTCAACTAAATTTTATATGTCTGAATTATTTTTTTTTTAATTTAAGGACCCTCTATACACTGATGAAAAATGTTTTTTTGGACTTTGAGAAAATTATATAGCGTAAAGGAGGATGTTTTGAAATTAACTAATTCATTTTTAATATAGGGAGCGTGCCTTTTTTATCCAGGAAAAATCTTCAAAGATAATGAAGTAATTATAAATAAAATTCACTTTTGCTTTCTCAAATGGAGAAAATACATGCAAATAAAGTTTTCAACTAATCTATCTTGGTCTAATATGGTGTTTAGAATACTTGGATTTATTTTAAATTATGTCATACAGTGCAGGTTAAAATTTATTCTATTTCTATATCAAATGATGGGTCAGTCTAACTACACAAAAGTACCCTGAAATTAGGGTGGAGTGTAGAGAGGGTCCTTAAATTGCCCATTTCCAAATTCATATAAAAGTCTTTACGGAAATATTGACTATGAGTTCATTCAATTTTTTTCTCATTCTGATTTGAATTTTATCTTAATCACATATGCAACTGAAATTGTTCTAAATGTAATAGACTAATGCAATTTAGCGTTAAAGGAATACAAAATCTATTTGAACACTTGGAAAATAAATAAACCAGCAATGCAGTGATGATTATTACGAAAATGAAATATTATTTGTAAATTCCCGCTAAGAATCACCAACGTCTAAAAAATTTTGAAAATCTTTTTATAGTAAAGCCAATGCAAGAATTTCATGACAATCTGTCAAAAGAATTTGTTCATCGTTGGCCAATGCAGACATTGCACGAATATCTAAAGGGCCAATGTAGGCATTGGGACTCTCTTTCACTCAATGGGCAATGCAGTCATTGCCTGACTCTCCAAAAGGTCAATGCGGACTTTGTACGACTATCTCAAAGTCCAATGCAGGCATTGGGCGACCCTCATGAGAGCCAATGCAGGCATTGAGAGACTCTCTCAAGGTCCAATGCAGGCATTGGGCAACTCTCTCATAAGAGCCAATGGAGGCATTGGGTGACTCTCTCATAAGAGCTAATGGAGGCATTGGGTGACTCTCTCATAAGAGCTAATGGAGGCATTGGGCGACTCTCTCATAAGAGCTAATGCAGGCATTAGGTCACTTCTCAAGGTCCAATGCAGGCATTGGAAGAGTCCCTCAAGGTCCAATGCAGGCATTGGAAGAGTCTCTCAAGGTCCAATGCAGGCATTGGGAGTATCTCTCATAAGAGCCAATGCAGGCATTAGGCGACTTCTCAAGGTCCAATGCAGGCATTGAGCGACTCTCATAAGAGCCAATGTAGGCATTGTACGACTCTCTCAAAGTCCAATGCAGGTATTGAGCGACTCTCAGAAGAGCCAATGCAGGCATTGGGCAACTCTCAGAAGCGCCAATGCAGGCATTGGGCGACTCTCTCAAAGTCCAATGCAGGCATTGGGAGACTCTTCCAAGTAATCTGTTCCTTTCAAAAATATATATCATCCTTGTCAGACCTTGTTTTTAATGCAGACATCCAGAAATCATTTAAAGATGAAGGTTCTTGTAAGATCCTTTTCCCTTGTTTTTTACTTACAATGACAACTTGCAACATCATATATAACAACAATTTTAACTTTTATTTTTTATATTAAAAAAGAATAAGCAGAAATTTGAGCTGAAATGTAATTTTAAAGTATGATTTTTAAAACATGGTTTTGGACAATTTTATTGCATTGCCAGAACATTGTCTTCCTGACTCCTTCTCCATTTACTGTATGTTTATGTTTCTGTGCAGTTATCAGTACTTCACCTGAAAAATAAATTTGGAGTTCGTTACACATAATTGTTTCAAGTAAATCTCATTTTCGGCATTGTTTCTAACAAATAATTACAATTAATCATCTTGTCACAACATTTAATTTGATGCAATATGCTCTATATGCTAATTCCTATTAAAATGCTCCTGGCGCAGATTTTCAATTTAATGTATTTTGCACACTCATGACTCAATGAACAAATTCCTTAAATAACAATGAAAATCCTGTAATAAATAATAACTATCAAATATTTCTAATTTAAATAAAACTGAAATCAAGCAACCAGATAAGTCACAATATTGAACATTGAAAATACAGAGCCTAAAGGTATGGTCCTTCGCCACCATTCCAACAAATAGGCTCAGATCTCCTAGAAAAATCACAGAATGTAGTGTAGTGTAGCCGTAGATTCCATCTGTGTTTCACTCACCACTTTCAAATCTGCTAAGAAAAAAAATAGACAAGTATTTAAGAATCCCTAGATTAAAAAAAACATGGAATTTGCAAAGTTTACCACTGCATATACATGTATTTTTGTCTTCAAAAACTAATTCCATGCATTTTAGATTCACTAACGAATAGTCGTTCACAGCATCAAGACAATCTTCTGGCTGCATAAAACTTTTTACAGAGGTCCTTTTAGCTCCAAAGTCGTTCCTTGATGCAAACCTTTTCTTCATTTCCATCTTCAAATATAATTGCTGTGGGAAAAAAAAGTTAATTCTGATCATTAATATAATAAGGTCCAAAGAAACTGGGACAACTCAGGTCTGTATATTTAAGGTATATAGTGGCAATTTAAGAAATCCACTTAATTTTCTTCCCGTGGATTGAGCAGAAATTGTGATTCCATGGAATTATGACCCCATGGAAAAAATACACGTTTGCAGTTAAAATGAATAAAATGAATACGCATGAGGTTTGTTTTCATTTAGATAATATGAGAGAGGGGGCTTAATTTTTTAAAAATGGAATCTCCGTGTATTAAAAAAATAATACACTTGCAAGCTCTGTATACACTCACAAGGTATGTTTATGTCACCTATTGCTATCACATGTCTCCTGGAGTGGTTCAAAAATGGCAAAAACAAAAAACAAAAAAACAAAAAACAAAAAAAAAAACCACACACACACAAATGCAAATTTCAAAAATCACACACTAAGTGCAAAGTTAAAACAAGCCATAGCCTAATTTATTCCCACGTTTTTCTACGTAAGAAATTGAAAACAACTATTCTTTCTCTACGTAAGAAATCGAACATTTTTATTTCTGCATAAAAAAAAACAACAAACAACGAACGATTTACATGTACAGGTACTTTCGACAGAAGCTATACATCTAAACATTAGAAAATCATGAATCCTAAAAATAACCTTAAACACCTTTAGGAAATTACTTCGGAAATAGTTATTTTGAAATAAGCATTTGTCAAATTAACACAAATATACATGTATATTTTTATACATATTTACTCAGATGCATGTATTACTTACAATCAAGAGGTCTTAGACTTAGGTTGGACTTCCGTACATGTAGATGGAGGACAGAGCTTTGCTTGAAGAAAAGAAAAATACATCTGGGTGTTGTTTTCCACTGCATAATGACAATTCCAAATTTTTGTAATCGCCCACATCTTTGTTACTTGAGTGAATGATCATGCAATCTTCAAATAGGCCTAACTGTTGAGAGCAACACAACGTGCCTTTATGACGTCACGTACATTGAACAAACAGAAACTAAAATCCGCGAAACGTTAGTAGTTGTAGAAGGCCATTTAAATACAACGAAAGAAAGGACGGAATTTCATTTCTTGTATTTAGGCCTACATGTATGTGTATCTTAGTGAAAGAATATACGCATTTATGTACTATGGTGTACATACAGAGAGTACATGTACATATGGCTCATCAAGCCCACGCATTATTCCAATCAGCAGATTATAATGATTGAGTGTATGCGTTCATCATGGGTAAGTTTTTCTTGCGTCTTTTTAATAACCAGTAATAATAAAATTGCTTTTGACTTACTTATACAGTGTTATATAAACAATATCAAAACATACGCATGTTACTTTCACTTTTAATACAGAGGCGTTCAAAAGATTGAACCATCGTGAAATTTATGATAAGTTTTTAAAAAATCCTAAATACAATGTGACTTCAATAGGTTTTTCATTAACCAAGATTAAATTGAAAAGGTAATAAATATTTTTGTTTTATTTTTAGAACACAAGGCTTACCACGGTAAATGTGAAATTAATGCAAAATCTCTTCCTGATGATGAATGTAACAGAGACTGGAAATCGACCTGCGGTACCTATAAAATGATAATGAACTCCCAGAAACCAGTGAAATACGGAAGACAGTGAGCTGGTGGAAAAGTCACAGAAGAAAACACTGGTAGAGGTTTTTTTAAAATTCTTTTCTTTTCTTTCTTTCTTCTTTTTTTTTTTTTTTTTTTTTTTGTTTGTTTGAATGTCAGGGATTGGCCATTTCATTAATTCTGGGGAAAAAGGGGGGAGGGGGGGGGGTCTTGCAGATTTAAAAAAAAAGTTGTCCTTAAAAATGATGAAAATTAATAATGTCCACTGGCGAGAAAATAAATAATCTGCCTCTGACCATCCTGGATATAAATATTCTGCCTTAATTTTGAATGTTTGTAAATACATAATTATAATTAATCCAACTTAGAAAAAAAATGCCACCCCTGTTCCAATAATATCTATAGTTTAAACAATAGTTTAAACTACTCAGTACTTGTTAATCCAACTGTTTCAAGTCATAGACATAGTCAAAATAAATGGTTGTCAGAATATATCTGAAACAATTATCATAAATATTTTTTTTTAAAAGTAATTATGATCAAATTTTCTTGATAACTTTACCAACACTGCATTTTTTTCAGGAATACACAGGCTTTAACTTACAATGCAGACCGAAGGAAAAGAAAATGACAGAGGAGCAAAAACTCTTTTAATATGACCCGAATGTTTATATATTGCAGGAAGATTCCGACCATTTTTACTACCAATTGCTATTTCTGATTTAGTTGATTATTTGTGTACGATGTGTTTGGAAATATTTCATTCATGTTGGAATATCACCAAGTTCCCCGCAGTGAAATGATGTAAATTTTTATCAGGTACTAAGCACATAGAGTACTTTGTAGACATTTAGCAGTTATGATCATTTTCATGCTGGCATCCTTTAAATGTATGAAATGAATTTATATCAAACTATGTAAAAAAAAAAATCAAGTTTCACTCACAAGATATTTTTTGTGTCCATTTTTCTTTAATGTATTAAAAATTACTTGGTTGCATATTAACTTATTTATTTCAAATGAATCTCAAATTGTTCATAATTCTATTGATCCATGAAGTGAAAATTGTTAACGATCAGAATTCCTTATTTGATAAAAAAGCTTGTAAAAGTCAGCCAAGTTCTACATTGAGAAAATGAGGGGTCAACTTATGCCTCCTCTGAAAGACCATGGAGTTGGCCAATGCCCGCATTGACTGACTGTGCTAGTGGCAAATGCCTGCATTGAATGACTGTGGTATTGGCCAATGCCTGCATTAACTGACTGTGTAGTCGGCCAATGCCTGTATTGACTGACCGTGTAGTCAGTCAATGGCTGCATTGTCTGACTGTGGTGTCGGCCAATGCCTGCATTGACTGACTGTGGTGTCGGCCAATGCCTGCATTGGCTGACTATGGTGTCGGCCAATGCCTGCATTGACTGACTGTTTAGTCCGCCAATGCCTGCATTGGCTGACTGTGGTGTTGGCCAATGCCTGCATTGGCTGACTGTGGTGTTGGCCAATCTCTGCAATGACTGACTGTGTAGTCAGCCAATGCCTGCACTGACTGACTGTGTAGTTGGCCAATGCAGTCATTGACGGACTGTGTAGTCGGCCAATGCCTGCATTGACTGATGTTGGAGTTGGTCAATGCCTGCATTGGCTGACTGTGTAGTTGGTCAATGCCTGCATTGACAGACTGTGTAGCTGGTCAATGCCTGCATTGACTGACTGTGTAGTCAACCAATGCTGCATTGACTGACGTTGGAGTCGGTCAATGCCTGCATTGACAGACATAATAATTCAACATACATGAAGCCTGCATTCACACTACGTAGTCATGAAATTCCTGCATTGAGGAATTGAGAAATGTTTATAATCTGCATTTGCATATAGTTGTGCAAGTTGTATGGCATTGCAACAATACAGGTAAGACGATGGAAAATTTAAAAATATTTTCAGTAAAAACCTCTTGATCTGGAATTTCAGTAAAATTTGTTTACCAATTCAGCTATATTCTGCTCAAATTTGAAAAGTGAAATTTTATCATTTCAATTTTGTGCTTCAGGACAGTTTTTTGTAAGTAATGAAGAATGAGCCATTAATAATCAAACCTTGAAAAGATGATATTTGAATAAAATAATAGTTTAGACAAATAAAAAATTAGTTGAGACACTGTTCAATAGAGCCCCATCCTAACACCACAACCCCTGACCCTGGGGCCATGAAATTCACAATTTTGGAAAAGGCAACCATGCTCGTCATAACTATGTACTAAGTTAGTTTATTTAAAATCCAAGAGCAGAGAAGAAGATTTTCAAAGAATTAATGCAATTTTACTATACAATCAATAGAGCCCCCCCCCCCAAACACCTGAACCCCTGACCCAGGGGCCATGAAATTCATAATTTCTGAAAAGGCAGCCATGTTTACCATAACTATGTTCTTAAATTGTTTATTTAATACCCAGGAGCAGAGAAGATTTTCAATGAATTAATGTATTTTCACTATATAAGAAATAGAGCCCTGTCCTAACACCAGAACCCATGACCCTGGTGCCATGAAATTTTACAAATTTGGATGAGGCACTCTTCCTCATCATAACTATGTACTTAGTTAGTTTATTTAATACCCAGGAGCAGAGAAGAAGATTTTCAAAGAATGAATGCATTTTCACTATATAATCAATAGAGCCCCGCCCTAACACCAGAACCCCTGACCCTGGGGCCATGAAATTCAAAATTTTGGAAGGGTGACTCTTGCTCATCATAACTATGTACTTAGTTTATTTAATACCCAGGAGCAGAGAAAAAGATTTTCAAAGAATGAATGCATTTTCACTATGTAATCAATAGAGCCCCGCCCTAACACCAGAACCCCTGACCCTGGGGCCATGAAATTCACAATTTTGGAAGAGACACTCTTGCTCATCATAACTATGTACTTAGTTTATTTAATACCCAGGAGCAGAGAGGAAGATTTTCAAAGAAATCATGCATTTTCACTATATAAGCAATAGAGCCCCGCCCTAACACCAGAACCCCTGATCCTGGGGTCATGAAATTTATAATTTTGGAAGAGGCACTCTTGCTCATTATAACTATGTACTTAGTTACTTTATTCAATACCAAGGAGCAGAGAGGAAGATTTTCAAAGAAATCATGCACTTCCACTATATGATCTATATAGCCCAACCCTAGCACCAGAACCCCTGACCCTGGGGCCATGAATTTCACAATTTTGGTAGAGGGCTCAATGCTTATTACAATCACGCCAACATGACTGCTTGATGTCCAGGAGAAAAGAAGAAGATTTTTAAAGATTGCATTAATTTTGGTGGTTTTAGCCTCACCCCTCAGGCCCCAGGGGGGCAGGGACCATGAAATTCAAAATTTTTGTTCCCCTTCACGCATAGATGCTATATGCTAAATTTGGTTGAAATTGGTTGAGTGGTTTCAGAGAAAAAGCTAAAAATGTTCAAATGTTAACGCACATCCCACGACGACGACAGACAAAAACGGATAGCAATAGGTCACCTGAGTGACTCAGGTGACCTAAAAAAAAGAAAGATAAATTTAAGCAGTAAAACACAAGTGTACATTAGTTGGGTTAACTTGGGTAAAATAACAATTGTGAACTATCTATGCTTATCCAGTCAAAGTGTTAATTCTAGTAAAAACATCAATGAATAGGTAGTTTATAAGGTTCATCCCTAATATTAACAACAGTACTTTGTCAAATCTTCATCTCTCTAACTATAATTATGTCTAATTTGATCGATAATTTGTTGTTTTTTTCCCTCAACCAGAAAACAGAAAAATTGGTTTTCCCCCCGATCAACAACAGAAAAATTTACTTGCATATGAGACAGAAATCAGATGACCAGATCAATCAGCTATGGACATGTAACCAAACTTTGTTCAAAATCTAAATCAAAGTACTGAAAGTACTGAGAGCCGGGCTCAGGCTATTCAAAAACTTGTGGATATCTTTCTAAGCAAATAATATTGTTGAAAGAGACACAAGTGAAAGCAAAGTTATCAAAAACACATTAACCACCGACAAAGGGAGTGTTGATGTTGTATGGGGTTTAAACTCTTGAAAGTTGTAAACCATATTTGTTACAAAAGAAAAAAATTGGACTCTATGAAATCCCTTACAAGGATGCATAAAAGGAGTAGACAGGCATTTTGACTCTTTCCCCCTCAGAGCTTTGAAGATAAGGCGTTACTGTATACTCCCGTAGCAAGCCACTGCTGCAGCCTTATCTCCACAGCAGTCTAGCATCAGTGATAACCCCATTTACTCAGGCATTTTCAGAAATAAAGAAAAAAATAACAGTGCTTTATATTTATTCTTATTACTCTCAAATTATTGGGTAAAAATATATAAAACCAAGTATTTTTATTTTCAGCACAGTCTCATCTTTACAATGATGATAATTTAAAGCCAATCCTTTATTTTTAAACTAAGAAAAAGTTTGGTAAATGTCAAGAGTCAGTGAATATACACACATTTTTCATGACAAAATATTTAGAATTTAATCATTTTACAGTCAATAAAAAGGTTTCATTGTCTATTTTGGTATGTGAAAGATCCACATTTTTCATAGATGCACACTGTGAAGTTTACACAAACGGATAATCTTTTTAATTTCTTTTTTTGGCCAAGTAAGCCTTCTTTTCTGCTTCAGTGATTTTGTACCAGACACGGTCTTCCTTTCTCTTCTGTGCATTTATTCGCCGTGCACTTTTATTTTTGTGATGCACATAGTCTATAATAATGTTTGGATAAAACATATCACCCAAGAAATCTTTTGTTGCAGTTGTTTTTACACAAAAATCGGCTTCGGAATACTGGCTATGTGACTTTCAACTCGCACGCCATGAAATGTCGAAGGTTTTCTGGCCAATTATAATGTTCCAAATTAATGTTTTCTGCACAAATGAATTCTTTATGAATATATGTATTCGATTCAGCATCCTAAAACCCATAAAGTTTATCTAAATCGTCGCGTGAATAGAAATAATCTCACCATACATTGTTCGTAATCCGCCATTTTGAATTAACAACTTTTGTTTTTCCTACCATACAAGGTAAAAACCATCTTTATTTATAGGTACACGTGAATTGATGACAGTGCACATACTTTATTTTTGTAGGCCAATAATAACGCTTCAATTTGATACCTGCCCCAAAGTTGCCGACGTCATAGTCTCGTTTTCACATAGTCTTAAAATAACAAGATGTCGAAAGGCGCTTGTGTGGAAATTCTGTATAGGCGTCGAGAGACGCTAGTGCGGTAATCATGGATGGGCGTCGAGAGACGCTTGTGCGGAAATCCTGGCTAGGCGTCAAGAGGCGCTTGTGAGGGGGAAAGAGTTAAGACTCAAAAAACAAACTACAGTCAAACCTTGTTATCTTGAACTCAATGGGACTGAGAAAGAACTATGAGATATACAAGGATTCGAGATTTCCAGAGTAAAAAAACTTAAAGGAGTTATGACTTCATTTTGATATATCCATGGTATTTGAGGTATCAGTGTTCTGATACTGATATTCAACTGTAGTTGTAAAATCTCTTGTACCTTGCACAAGTAGGATATTGTAATACAACACTTTATCAAATTCTTTCATTTTTGTTGCAATCCACTGAAATATTACTCTTATTGTGTATGAGGGGTGATCAAAAAGTTTGCGAACTGTCTCTATATTTAAAAAATCACAATTCAGATCAGAATGATATTTGGCACACATATAGTCATACACATGTTCTATAAATAGCAGATATTAAATAATGTTTTCCTCCGTGTTTGTAACGTCACAATGTGAAAATGACGTCAGTATGTAGGTCACTTGTGACAAAAAATGGTTGACTCAGTCGTACTCGAGCAACGAACGGCTGTAAAGTTTAACATTTATCTCAGAAATTCCTTTGCAGTAGAATATGAGAATTTGTATACGGCTTATGTTGACAAAAGACTTACCAGAAGTTCAATCATTAAATGGATTGAATGTTTTAATGAAGACAGGGAGATGGTTAAAAATGATGTTTGTTCTGTTGACCAGCGAAAGCAAGCCGGTAAAAAGATGTGTCCTTAGTTGAGCAATTTGTTTTGAAAGATCGCCAAGTTACAGTAAGAAAAATAGTGTAATATCTGAGCAATAATATAATTATTAAATCCCTAAAATATCGTTAACTTTAGACTTTAAACATATGAGATATGAAAAAAAGAAAAGGCGCCCATACTTTTCCACATTGGATACATGTAAACGACGCTCTTGAGACAGAGGACTCGGATTGTGATGGTCACCATGGTAATTCTGGGAAGGGATATCCTTATCCACCCATCCTATTGCCGAGATTTGGCCATTTCTGACAGATGGTCTGTTCTTGTTATAAAAAATTACTTGCATGGTAAGAAATATAAGACTCGGAAAAATCTCTTAGCTTCTGTGAACAGACAGCTACGAAGCATGTCACATGACCGCCTGGATCACGTGATTCGCACATGGGCAGAACAATGGCAGATGTGCATTAAAATCGGAGAGGACTACTTTAAAAAATAATGAACACTAAAACCTCATTTTATTTCTTTTAAGGAAGTTATTCAATTAGTTCGCGAACTTTTTGATCACCCCTCGTACTTAAACAAAAAGAAGTAAGTAAATAAATGAAAAGCCATATATTCAACATCCTGAAATAAGGAATGAGAAAGGAGAGTTGTGACAAAAGGTTTATTTACATATATTGCTGAGGTATAATATTTAGAAAATTTACATCTGTTTGCTTCTACTTGAACACATAAAAACAGAATATTTAACCAACTGAGAAGAATGTTTTAGCAAGAAAAAAATATATATCATGTTTTACAAGTACTTCATAAACTGTGAAATATTAAAAAAAAAAATGACATAATAATCAGAGAATCATAAAACTACAACAACAATGTTAGCAAGTGTGTTTTTCAAGTACGTTAGGAAGAAATCTTAATGTGCATGAAAATGTTGTACTATTCCCTAATAAAATTCTATGAGACTTACACTGACAGTTTCTAGGTTTGTATTATGGATAAATGTATCATAAGTATTGCTTAAAAAATAAAATATTCAGTGACCACCAATAAAAAAGAAAAGAAAAAAAAGGTAATTCTACAATCAAAAACCTATCTATTGCTATGTGAAACTAAGGGACAAAACATTTACAAGGTAGCTATATCTTTAATTAAAAAAAAACAAGCAATGATAAGCTTTGCTAAGCTGTCCTAAGAAAGACGAAAATAAAAATTATTAATTTAAGTTTCTTACAATATTTTCTGCACATATGTACGATGTTTAAATTCAACTTTTTGATAATACGATTTTTATCGCTGTAAAACATTGTAATTGTTACCGAACGCTGTAGTATAACAGATGAAATTAATCCAGTTGTAAAATAAATATGTTTATTCTTATTTGATATATAAAACCATTACAAATAATGTGGATTTTAGAAGAGAAAACTACGGACTTATAGAATGAATTACAATGGTTGTAACAACCATACAAGGCGATTCCGTGTAATATAATGAGAAATTTTTTTTCTCACAAAGGTATGTGGACGTATTGCATAAATAAACTCGCATTTTAAAATTTTAATGCAGTAATATATTTATGTGTCAGTTTTATTTTTTATGATGATTTATTGAGCAGACTTCTACATGTATCTGTAGACATTTCCCGGCTGTGATTTTACTTGGACAAGATGATACAAAGAGGCAATCATATTATTTGTTATATATTAAATTTTCACAAGTTGATATTTAAGTAATATGCTTTCATAGTTTTATTAAACAGACAAATGAGAGAGAGAGAGATTCGGTTTTAGCCCCCCCCCTCTTCCTCAAATGTTTGTACCTATATCAAACAAAAATTCTAAATTTTTTCTAAATATATCAGGCAGTGAAAGTAACCATTTTTTTTTTATCAACAAATCCATTTGTTTTACAGTCATAATCGGTTTTTATTTTCCTGCTTCAAGTTCACATGAAGTCCACGTGCATTACCTGTCAATCAAAATCATTCGACACTGTGTAGGTGTGAAAGTCTCCTCACACCGAAGGCAAAGTGTTAGTATTTCCAAGAAGTTTTAACATTTTTTCTTATCATTTCTAGATCTGATTCCAACATTTCTAAACCAAAAAAAAATAAATAAATGAATAAAATACATTGGGAATAAATACTTGGAATAATTAAGCCGCTTGAATTTGAAACATACTCCCTGCCAATTTAAAATATCACCGCCGGCACATGTATATTTTGAACTACTATTGTTTACTGACTTTGTTTGGATGCATGTTTGTTTTGAGACTGAAATTTTTGTGCTACAAAACACATTAACTTCTTTTTAAATGTTAATTAAAATGTACTGGAAATACTAAGTAACCGATTTAGGGGAAGGGGGGGGGGGGGGGGGGCTCTTAATAATATCGAATGACAAACATTTAAAGTTACGGTGAAAAATATCATTACTGGAGAATCACTTTGGTTATATAAATGATAATCATGTTATAACGGCATTTTTCTCTCTCTAATTAAAGACTTTATATATGTAAAGTACCAAAAAAAATTCTTTAATGTATTACATTTTAAACAAATATTTTTTTAAACCACACTTTCAATTTAATTTGCTCTAAAGATATTTAATTAACTGGATATCCGCAGTACTGTTTATCATTCTCAGAAAAAGTTCTAACATGTATTATTTTAAAAAAAATGTGATGGAAATAAATATTTTCGTATTTTTGCCTCAGTTGGTAAATTATATGATTTCGATTATTATCTATCCATTAATGATTTTTCGTCTTTAACATAACAACAAAATGTTGCAGTGCTTGAAATATCAGTATTTTGCCCGTATTTAAATTTAATTTTTCAGCATTGTTCTACATAGGTACATATATGTACTTATAACAACATTTATTTTCCAGATAAATTTTATAAATAACCTAACAGCTAAGTTAGAATAATAAAAATAAATATTGTAGATAATTTTTTTCCCCATGAAATGATGATTCTTTAAACACGTACGTTATTTATATAATTCAAAACCTGTAAATTCTTACTTAAAAAAAATAAGTCCTTTCACTTCGGAGTTCCGAATGACATTGAAGACTGAATGATAAGTGAACGCTGAACGCAAGGTGAACGCAAAGTGAACGAACGAAGAACGAACGGTGAACGCTTTGTGAATGGTGAATGCGAGCGCAAGGTGAATGCAAAACTGTGAACGGAGAGTGAACGGTGAACGAATGGTGAATGCATGGTGAATGAAGGTGAGCAAACGGTAAAATGGGAAAGTAGAACGTTTCAGGGACTGTATGACACACTTGTGACATCTTATTGGCCTAAAACATAATGAAAACATTCTGATACAGATAAGACTATGTACATCACAGAAAAAAAAAGTTAAAATAGATATATGGATATATCACACTGTGAATTAAAGCAGGGTTTAAAGAAAATATCTGTATCAGAAGTCACAGCACAAATCTAAATGAATGATGAAACATATAAGCAATTTAAAAATGAGTAAAATGATAAAGAACAAAATTTGGATTTTGACTATATGTGAGTTATGCAAATCTTTTTTTTTCAAAATACATTTTCCTTACACAAGAATTTTCTATATCAAAACATGAGAATATGAAAGATATCAATGCTTTGAGACAAAATATTTTACAGATAGAAAAAAAATTGGCTGATATTGCCTTATCTCATTCTTATTTAAGAATCTTTTTTTAAAAAAAAGAAAAAGAGATGAATAAAAAATTTCTTCAAAAACATTTTGTTTTTTGAAATGGGTAAGTAAAAAGTGTTAAACTACTACAACTGCTTAAACATTCCATCCTGTACATTATTATTGTTCTGCAAACTGCAGCATCAGCACCATATATGGTATTATATAAAAAGATTGATTACTAAATGCAAAAACATGTGAGCAATGGGGAAAAAATCTTAGTTTACCATGCCCATCAAATGCTCCTTTTAAATAAAGGAAATGTTGAGATATTTTTTTGACCATTCTCTGAAAATGGTCAAAGCTCTTCATGTGATTATGTCTAGTGTTCCATTGAATTTCTTATCTTAACATCTAATTTACAGCATTTATAATTCTCAAGAAAAATGAGATGTATTAACACACAAGACATGCCACACAATTAAAAAAAAAAAAAAATAACCAAGCAAACAAATATTCATAGGAAAAATTCAAAAATGAAATTAAAAGCTTTTCAATACCTAGACTTATTTTAAAATGATTTGGGGCTTGTATTAAAATATTTAGAAATAATTCAGAAAATTTCACATATTATTTACTTTTGACTTAAAACAAAAAAAATTATATAGTAAAGGAAAAATGTCCAATATCACAAAATAAAAACAAATTCCGATGACAAAAAATTCTCTAAAGTAATTCCAAGGAAGTGATTCTGCTTCCTCTAAAGGTACATCTCACAGAGAAGGAAGGGTTGCAGAGGCTTATGAGATGGCTTTCAATACTGGCACAGTTAACTCCTGGCAAAGCCATTTCAACCAATTCCAGTGGTATGCTCAGAATGTTGTCATCAGGCAGAAGAAGGGTCACCTCTTCCCCATCAATGCATGCGGAAATTGCATTATATATTGTGGTTTCTGCTGGGCACTCTGTTTTCTGCAAATCCCCAAAAAACTATTAAACTATTGATTCAAATGATAAAGGAGATCATACAAGCTCAAATACATATTCATAATATTCAGGAATTGTCTGAATAATGCGACACAAGATCAACTGTAGGAATCATCACTGTTCTGTTTTAAAGTACAGTATTTCATATCAATTTATCAAGTAATTGAAAATGTTCAAAAGGAATTTTTTTTTAATTGTAATTTAATTCAAATAAAAGATTTTCTTGCATACTGAAAATTAAATGGAAGCTTGTTGGCATTTTGTTTGGATATACATAAATATAAAAAATATAAAAAAATTTGTAACGACATCTGTAATTTGTACAAAATCTCCTGGTCTCACATCCTCACTAGCACATTAGTGCCACAGGGCCACCTTACATTTGCTGGTCTTTTCCTCAACATATATGTTTTTCACTTTTATCAGCTCTTGCTTCACATATACCTCTTTGACAGCTTCTTCCTGAAAGAGAATTTAGAGTGGAAAAAATCAGTTGTGTTTTAGTTCTGTTGAAAAACAAAACAAATAAAATTTAAAATTTTAATGCAGTATAACATTTAATATCAAACAAAATCTGATTTATGAAATCATTATTATGTGAGGAAAATTTAATTTAAAACATTCAAAACTTACAAAACTTCAAATTTTAAATACATTGACGATACATTTTAAAAATTATGAAAACTAATCTTTACTTACTAGTAATTGAATATTACCCGTGTCACTTTTCCCTTAATGGAAACTCTAACCCGGGGTGGGAAGGCCAGAGCATCATTTACAGTCTTCACAGCTGCTGGAGGAGGATTAAGAATGCGTCTTCCCTCTTCAGAGATGTTTTCAGGAACATCAACATTTCCTGTTGGGAAGACCTTTGTGTTGGAGGTGACCACAACACTGTCCATCTTCTTGATAATATTCCGCACAATAACAGACTCCCCCTCCCTGAATCTTTGGAATTTCGAACTGTCGTAGACTGTGCATTTCACCGCCATTGTTGTGTCTGCCAATACACAGTTGACCAAGGTCCTCAGTTCATTTTTTTCATTCCTGTATTGGAATTCGGTGTCTTTTGCAATTACTTTGACCTTCAAGCTTTTGGTGTAGGGCGTTTGCCCTCCTTGTTCCATCAAACTCTCCAGAGATATAGTACTTGTCTGAAATATATCATGATTTACAAAGATTTTAAAGTTCATGACCTTTAATGCAATTCTTATTAATCAAAATATAGGACAATCAACAGAATGGTTAAGAAGGAGCTAGTATTTATTGCAATTCATGATCTTTATGTACATGTAGTTGAAGAGATATGCATATATTGATATTTTTTTCATTGTTTCTTTTTTTACCAGAGAAATCAAACTATTTTATGACTGATTATAATTACTTTCAATATTTGAGTTTCAAAAATATTGGCTTGTGATCAGAATAATGTGATTCAAATGTTCCATATGAAATCAACAACTCTCTGGGGAAGTTTATGTAAATATGGTCTAAACAGATACCCATAATCTGTAGTTTCAGTATTCAACAATTGTGTGAATGAGAAATTTTGGGAAAGAAACTTTGAAATAGATGAGTTTTCCAAAGCATCCTGATTAAAGTCACCCATTAAAATTGATGGCTGATGTAAATCAATTATTTCCAGCAAACTCTGCATTAGGCTCCTAAAGTTTTCTCTTGTTGACAAGTTTGGAGGACAATACAGGAAACAAATATTGATATTGTTAAACTGAGTTACTACTACCTCTATCCCATTCATACTTGCTGGCATGAAAGAATCTACCATATTTTTGTAATAAATAGCCATTCCATGTTTGCTACTTTGTTTATCTGAACAAAATAATGAAAAACCTTCAATGTCTAGTTGTAAATCTTTCTGAAAAACTCTAGTCTCACATAAGGCTAGAATATCAACTTGCATCAAGTACAAATCATTCTGAATATCACACACATGTTTCTTCAAAGATCGACAATTATGAAAGCAAACAATAGCACACTCAACAGAAGTATCCATACAAGACATGATGGGTATTTTTATTGGCATCGGTAATTCACACTTCATGCATTTCATCTCCTCCTTGACATCCTCAGAAACACTTATTTTCTTTGAATTTAATTCCATTATATGAAGATGACATAGATTTCTTACACGACTCAACCCAACGTAATGAATATGATCATTTTTCCTGCCTCCAAAATGAACAACTGCACCATTTAGTGTTGAGCCCTGTGATTTATGAATAGTTTTCCCTGCTGCCATCTGTAAAGGAAACTGCCTCCTGACTACATTATATGATTTAAAATGCTGAATGTTGAAACTTCTGGTAACTTCTAATATAGGTGTCCAACTTCGAAGGATCTCTGCTGTATACAGGTTCGAGTATTTTTGTCTCCATAGTGCACCTGACAAGGAATTTTCAAATTCGACCCAAACAATACTACAATGTTCTGAATTTGTGACCCGATAGTCAAACTTTTTTATAACACATGATGTCCCATTTGTTAAACCATCTTCAACACTCACATTTAGACATAACTCAAATGGAGGACCAATAGCAAGGTACAAGTTTTTCTGAAGTCCCATTGTCTTTCCTGCATCATCTGGTACTTTTTCCAATATTCTGTCCTTTACAGAGGAAGATACATCTCCAGACACATTATCAATTGGATGCACAACTATTTTCATTGCATCACGCAGTTTTGAAAGCACATGCAAATTATGCAAGTCACTTTCTGCTCGTGTTGTGAATAAATGAGGTAGGCAATGTAAATCATCTTCTGAATCATCACTATTTTCAGTAAATTGCAACAGTCTTGATTGGAGAACATCTATATCCTCTGGTATAATATGATTTCCTTCTCGTAACCTATTCAGTAATTCTGCAAATGAAAGATCATCCTTTTGTCTCATTATCTCATCTAGTTCATATACAGAAAAATGGTCTTTCCATAAATTGGCACCAATACTTTCAATTCCTACCCGAGTTTGCGAGAAAATCCAAGAGTCCATAACAGGTTTTAGTTGGAACAGATCACCAAAGGCAATGACACTTAAACCACCAAATGGTTTGCAACATCCTTTAAGCTCTTGTAAACGCAAATTTATAAAATTAAACATCTTCTTTCCAACCATTGAAATTTCATCAATAAACAGAACTTTCAGGTGAAAAAACTTGCATCTCATTGCATCTAATTGATGCATGTCAAGTGGCTTGAAAGCAAACCCTCTTCCAACAGGAATTCCAAAAGCAGAATGAATAGTGTTTCTGCCAATGTTGTGTGCAGCTTTGCCTGTTGGTGCACATAACAAAACCTTAATGTTGTCTGGATTTTCTCCAACTTTTCTATTATAGAATTTTATTAAGGCTTGGTATAGAGATCTGAGGAGAACACTTTTTCCAACACCTGCCCCACCTGTTAGAAATGTGTATAATGGTGTTTCACTGGTTTTAAAGTGATGAAGAACATTATAGAAAAACTCTTTTTGCTTCTTATTTAAGTTACGAACCATTGCTCTATAATCTCCATCTGTCATTTCATTTAATGGAAGCTGTTCATTTTTTATATGTTTTCGTGCTATTCCAAAATCTTTACCAATATCATACTGATCACACGAGATACCGGTTTGACCACGTTGACAAGAGGAACCAGAATCAAAGCAACCATACGTTTCAGAGAGTCAATCCATGTGAATGGTCCATAGCTTCTTGATGTTCATTTTCTGGTAACACAGCATCTCGCTGATATTCATCCATATCATTAGTGTCCTCCAGCATATTCTCATTTAAATCACATGAAATTTGTTCATATTTATTTCTGACTTTTTCTATTAAATCTTTCATTTTCATGTAGCTTTCCTTATATGTATGACAGCCATGCAAAAGGTCAACTTCTTCATTCCTCCACCTGGTGAATAACATAATTAATTGTCTATAATGTCCTTCTTTATCAGCATTCTCACTTACTAAATGATATCTTATCACTTTCTGTTTTTTACACTTTTTCATGATTGTGCCATCCTTGAACTCGTATACAAGTAATTCATTATGCAAGTCATGGAAAATATCATTTTCTTCTTCTATGGAATTTAAAATATCATCTTCCAAGTCATGAGAATAATCATCTTCTGGCAATTCAAACTCTGGCTCTTCTGTAGGATTTTTTTCACATTTTTCAAATGACGCATCAAACCAGGAAACAAAATCAGCATAACAATATTTGCTCATTCCTTTTGGTCGCCTTTTGTAGCGTTTTAACACATTGTCAGATTCAACATTTGTTGACGATTTAGGCAGCTCTTTCAGACTAGAATAAGACTTCAGTAAAACTGTTCTTTTGTCTGGTTCATTTGTGTCAATAAATACTACATCTCTGGTACATTTCCTTAAAGGCATTTGAAGGACTAAATATGGGGCTTCCTGAGCACCAATTTCAACATGACTTAAAAATTGGTTACCAATTCTTCTGACCTGTTGTCTAATGTCACTGTCTTTATTCTTGGCTTCTTTGCATGCCTCTTAAAGAAGATTTGATAAACCTCTTTGTCCTTTAGATATATAAGACACTATGTATGACACACACGCATAAGGGTCTAGAATGAACTGGATGTCCATGTTAGCTTCCCAACATTTCAATAATGTTTTGTTGTAACTGTTTATTCTTGTTTCTTCCAATGCACGTTTCAAAAAACTTTTGATACAGACAAGGTTGACTGAATTGACTTGATATATGTTTCAAGACTCATATCCAATTTTTCCAGAAAAACGTCAAATGATGGAATATTTTCAGATTTCAATTCAGACAGTATTTTTGCAACTTTTTGAAAATTTTGTTTTCCTTCTGCTTTCTCCTCTTCATCAGATAATGGATCTAGTACTGCTGTGTATGGCATTGGTGGTAAAGGAAAATTAAATCTGCAGATAGCTTTTCCTTTTTTCCTGCAGGTTCTTGCATCCCATGCCTGTGTGTTTGATAATTCATTAAACTTGGCATTTCTTTATCTTTCCTACAAGAAACATGATTATCAATGAAATTTGCTACTTCTTCTTGATTGGTCAAATTGTAAACAGGTGCATTTTTTATCCATACCAGCATGTGTACATGTGGTGACCCCCTTTGCTGGAATTCCACTCTGTAAAAATAATCATCTATTTCACCAATAGGTTTAATATTGTCCTCAGTACATACAACAAATAAAGTGCCCCTCCACAGCATGATACGCCCGTCAAGTATTGTTCAATTGTCATAAACAGTTTAGAGTGCAAGAAAATCATGTCAACCTTGATACAAAGATTTCAAGGATTTTCCCATTCCTTTTAATATTTGTGTATACATCTCCTGTGGTGTAGGCATTAATTATAACAAATATTACATTATAGATCCTCAACTGGTTGTGTTAGAGCTTGACAAATGCCCATCTGCAGCCTCCCCCCCCCCCCCCCCCCCTTTTCAGATTTGTGAGACATGATGCTCTGAATTAGTTGATATTTAAAAAAAAATAAATAAAAATATCATATTAAACAATATCAATTTAGTCTTAACAACTTAATCTATAATATCAAATTAATATTAAAAATAAAAGGCTGGCTATCAAATGACATATGCTATAAACTGACAAGCAGTTCTTCTGTCTAATTCTCAAAGGATACAGATAAGAGCTGCTTGATCAGAGATCCTCTAACAGAAATGATTGAGACAGCTAGCCTCCCTACACTGAACTCATTAATTAATCTTTAACTGGATGCATGTCCACTCATTACTCCCAACGGATGAATGGATCTATACATGCTTTGTAGTGCAATAAAAAATGCATATTTATGTCATTCTGAATTTAAATTTGAAAACAAAGATTTTTTTTAATTTGTTACAAATATTTATAAAAAGAAACAAAAAACTTGTGTACCCCGGTAATCTTGATGCAACATTTTTAATAAGGTTCCTGCATTACTCTTAGATTTGTAGGGATTTTCTACCATAATTAAAACATTTTTTTTTTAAATACTTAATTTTTTTTTAGATTTAATGTCAGACTGGTTTTAAGCTGCAATTCATATGGACAATGGACAACGGGCATGCTGATTCCAGTATTACCCCCCCCCCCCCTCCCCCCCTCCTGAGTATAATTAGTTTTAATTATATCATACAATATCAAATTAGTTTATTATACAACATCAAATTAATTTATTATACAATACCAAATAAGTTTTAATTATTTTTCACCAAATTCATTTTAAAAGTTAGGCTAGCCACCTATTTAATCCAACAGGGCTGATTCTTTTTGCCCAGTTCCCAAGAGATATAGATAACACCTGCTTGATCAGAGATGCTCTACTAGTTAGCTCCTCACACTAAACTCATTAATTTCTCTCTAATTTGACGTGCAATTTTCTGTTATCAAATTCTCCTTGACCAGTGCTTGATAATGACACCCCTGGGAGAGGTGGAATTTCTCTTGTAACATTACACTTGTTATAGACTGCTGTAAAGTACATAATGAAAAAAATAAGTATTTTCTTGATTTAACATTTTTTTAATATGGATACTGCAACACTCTTGCATTTTTTGGGATTGTGTAATCTAATAGTAAAAAGACAGTTTTTTTTTTAATTTCACTTAAATTAAAGGTCACAGTGACCTTGAAATAAGTCGCGACACACCTTCTACCTAAGATGCATAAATTGGCCAAGTTTGATGATTCTAAGTCCAATAGTTTTCTTGTTATGGGCCGGACAGGATTTTTCCATATTTGGCCATAGCATCTTAATTAAAGGTCAGAGCGACCTACTTTTAGTGCGCGACACACCTTCTACCCAAGAAGTATCAGCTGACAAAGTTTGATAATACTAGGCCTAATAGTATTAAAGTTATGAGCCGGACACAAGAAAAGCTAACAGACGGACAGACGGACGGACGGACGGACATGAACGTCATAACATAATACGTCCCGTCTAAAGACGGGCGTATAAAAAGATTGAAATTTATCCTCAAAATAACGAGCACATGTCACTGGATCAGACTTTATCACAATGCACTTCTCTTCCCATGTCAAACTGTTTACCTCCTCCTCTGACAAGCATTTATTATTGATTAATTTTGACAAACATTTCAAAAGAGGCATCCATTTTGTTTCTGCAGCAGAAAATTAACAAAACCACGTTGGCATGCCCAACTGCCTAATCATAGCAAACACATCTTTTTTTGCCAGCTTCCAGTAAGGTGGTGATCCTCGTAAAGTTCTTAAAATTCTAAAACCATCATCTTGCTTGACCAAATTGTCAACAAAGTCAGAACAGAGCACTTCAGATGCTGTCATTTTTTTCCCTTGTGTTTTACATTTTCTTACAGCTAATGTGACTTTGTCACGAATCTGTTTTATTTGAAGCCTTTTTAATTTAAAGAAAATATTTGGTATGCACATGGCAACACGTCGATCAACATTGCGCAACTCCCATTTACAAATGGTACTGTAATGCAAAGGAATTGTTCGCATCAAATTGTCTGGTCTAGCTAGGCCACAAAAAATTTTGGAAATGCCAGATATTCTGAGTTAACATCCTGAAAGAGACCAAGTGGCGTTTGGTTTTCACCAGGAGCTAAAGATAACACTTTATTGTATTCTCTGAAATCCATTGCTTGTAAAACTGTATCAGTGTTACCCGTTGGCCGTTCATGAAAATCATCATCTTCAGTCCAATCATCAGACTCAACATTTAATGGCTTCTGAACATTTTTTGATATTGGATTTTTAACTCTACATTCATCACTGCTTTGGGGATCTTCTTCAATCAATTTCTTCCCCGTATGTTGCTCTAGTTGCAGTAGTAATCCAAGCATTGTTGATTTCAATCCCCTCATTTTTGAACAGTGTACTGTTCTCTACTAACCACTTTGCAGCTTCTTGTACTTTATTTGGTCTTATTTTCTCAAAGGCAACAGAATGTTTATATGAAAGCTTTCGTTTCAGTTTTACAGGTATGGTTTCAGTATCATCCAACATTCTTGAAAGCTGTCTCACTGTGTTATTTACATCAGCTGGCACATTAACAACATTACCTTTCAAATTCAGTTGCCCTCCTCTTGGAAGTTCTCTTAGTTGCATAAATGCCAACCTTGGCGAAATAAGGCGCTCTTCTAGATGCGTCAACTGCAATTCTTCTGGAATGCATGAAAATTTCATATTGTTTGCAGTGGAACAAGCTGGTAATTTTCCCTGCTTAATGAATTTTAAGCATGTTTTACAAACCCACTCATCATCATTTACACTTTTTATATTTGTGAAACAAATATCTGCCATGTTTTGATGTTTTATTTCAACAAGTCTTGTCATACATACAGAATGTCTAAAAAAGGTTTGCGTGCAAGAAGTACACACATACATAGGACCATCTTCGATTTTGGACTGAAAGGTACTGAAGATCTTTTCAATTGACTCTTTATCATTTTCAAGTGACAATCCTTCAGTGAACTCAGATTGGTTCAGATCTCTGGATAAAGGAATATTAATTCTATTTTCATGTTCAGTGAGTAAATGTGAGGATTGTTTGATATCAGTGGCTGTGTTATGTTCCTTAATATTAGTAGCACATTCATGTATCCTCTTATTTTTACAGGCACTTGATGAATGATTATTATCATTATTCTCATCATATAAACCATGATCACATGCCCATATTGGTTGTTTTCTCTTCAGTCTGTCTGATTTGTCATGGACAGAAATTTTCCTTCTTTTGTTTATGTTATTGACAGTACTTTCACCTTTAAGTGAACATGGTATTTGCAACACTGTTTTCCCACTTTTTTTGAAAACTGAAACTTCTTGGGTTTTCTTAGCCTAACATGATGTAAATCAAATTGTATTTCTTCTAATGACGAAGTGCACAAAGCGACAACCAAAGATCGCAAAAAGGAACATAACTCAATTATATTGTCAATGGTACCAGGAACACTTGTACCATTTTCAGATGGTAAACCAGCGCAATCACGTGCATGTGAATCAAACAAATAAAATTTGCAATCATTATATACTATTGCAATAGCACTGCCAACAGCGATGAACAATAAAAGAGTGTACCCATTGCCATTACATACAGTTGCAATGGCTTTTTCAAGTGATAATAATGGCCATGTACCTGTGAAATCTGGGGACATAGTTCCACTTATTGTATTTCTTACTTCAAAATGTACACACTCAAATTTCATATGACATGGAATACCTGATGGGTTTAAATAGTTATATCCATCTTCTGCAATGGCTCTAATGTTTTGATATAATAGATCCCCTATATGCAAAATTGTATGTAAATGAACTTTTTGCCATGTTTGAAAAGCAAAATTTTCCTCCAAAGCTTTCAAAAGAAATACAATACAATTAGCTACACATTGCCTTCCTCTTGACAAATCTGAAAAAATATCATTACCTTGAAGAAAGTCAGACTTGCATATAATTTGATATGCCATCCTATCTATTTTATTGTGCACTAACTTTGATTATGGTTTTCCCTACTTTAAATTTTAAAAAAAATAAGCTTTCTATCTACTTCTAGTCTCAATATACATAACTGCATCCCCATGAAAATATACAATTGTGATGGAAATGTACAAATAATCAGCTGGATTGTTTTTTTTCTCCCTTTTTAAAACTGTTTTGCTATTCAAAATTATATGCATCATGAGAACAACAAACATACTCCGCAATATTGTTTTACATATATATGCATCTTGTAAAAATTCTTAAAATCAGAATTTCAATTTGTTTTCCAAAGATAATAATATGTTTGTTGTGCTTCTAAGAACATGTAAATGATTGGTTAGCAGTTTCCAATCTGCTTAACATCTGCTTACTCTTCTAAAGTTGTCTGATCAAAGTCCTGAGATGTACATTTAATTACTTATTCAATCATATATGGCTACTCACAGCAGCTTAACCCCCCTCCTGCTGTTCAAGTGGTTATAGGAAGCTCTAGTCACAGATTGTTTCAGTCTTGACACACAGGCACTTGATGTACGTATCAATTGCAAATTAATCAATAATTAATATAATGTTTCACTTGTGAGAGGGAAACTCTACACTCTAACTATGTGCTAAGAAGGAATGAAACAGAGCTAGGTTCTGATTATTATAGTTATGCAAAATATTGTTTCTAACTGCTCAGTAATGGTTACTTTTTTGATTGACTAGATATAATTAAACAGCAACAGTAAATAAAATATAAACCAAATATACCTCAGAATCACTAAAACGAACACTCAACATGCTAAAATTCTGTTTTAGATTGAAATGGTATAATAGTAAAAATCACATCAAACAATTAAAAATTTTCTCCAAGAATGTTCAGATTAAACTATTGATTGTCAAATGATGAGAGACTGTACATATTTCTTTTCTCTCCAAGTGAAAATCAAAATTCTCTGAGTTTCAAAACTATCGTACACATGTCCTTGTTCAAACTCAACACCTTTAAAACTACCAAGAATGAATCATGCAGCACAAGGTCTTGATAAAAATTTTAAAATAATTCACTAAGGGAGAGGGAGAGAGTGTTGTAATCTAATTAATTACACATAAACTTTCACAAAATTATTAAAATTACTAGTACACAGGAATTTCAAAAAAATCGGCAATTCTAAATGTTTAATTAGGCCTAACGTTACTTATTAAATTGAATGAAGTGCAAAGCTATGAATTAACTGAATCAATTCATTGTAAACAAGACATATTTACCATGCTTCTGTCACTTTCTCTTTTTTTTCTTGTACGGATGTCCTTGTTATCAATCAACGTTCATGAACTTTCTTCTGTTATCCTTGTCACTTTTTGCTCACGCTTCGGTACCTTCACATGTGCCACACGCCTCGATGTTTGTAAATATTATATTCATATGCATTATTACGCAAACATGAAGTAAAGCCAATTTCACACGTAATCATTAAAAAAAATAAAAAAATAATATATCTGTATCATAGATTTCTATCATAAAATTGTAAATTCATATTTGCAACATAAAATAATTAAACATTATGAGAACTATTTTCTATATGCGTATTGTGCTGCACAAGCAGGTTTAGTGCGCGGGAAATACACCCGAGAACACAGTCGGAAAATCACTCAGCCTTTTCCGTCAAGTCGAGAAATGTCGGATGATGTTCCGATTACCAAGAACATCCGTAAATTGTTATGTTGAAAAGCATTGCAGTTGCATTTATTTTAAATGCTTTTTTTTTAAATTAAGGATTTTTCCTTTCATCAACATATAAGTATAATACTATGCAAAATACGAAATATAAACCTGACAACAAACAGACGTGTGTAGCACGTGACCTCTGTAGAATGCAGAGAAGGGGACCGTGTGAAAACCTTTTGATTCTCTCTGCAAGATTATCAGTCTCTTGAAGGCGGCAGAAAAAAATACATCACCATTAATATTTATTTGTGTTTAAAATATCTTCAGTTTACTTTTTCTAAGGATGTTTTAATGTTTAGTTTTCTCAACAACGGCTGAACAAACGTACTATATTTTTATTCGTAAAGTTGTTAAACTTGCTCTGGCGGTGAAGAAGCAGCATTTCCTGTTGGTCACCGTATCAATAGCCGGCCATTGCTCTATGAGCAATGAGCCCGGCTAAAAAGTAAATGATATTATAAATGCAATCAGAAAGTGTGTAAGATGAGCATTGATTTTAGAATATAATGCCTTTAAAAAACTCTGTTTCTTTCCCCAACATTAAACAAAAAACTTTTATATACGAAAAAAGCTTTTTAAAAAATAATGTAATCTAAAGTAATCACAAGTAATCATGATTGCATGATGGAAAAGTATTCAGATGTAATTGATTAAGTTATAACTTTTAAAAATGTCTGTAATCAGCTTGTAATCAAGTACATGTGTACTTCTAAAATCTAAAGTAATTGTAATTTAATCAATTTTGAAAGTAATCTACCCCATCCCTGGATGGAAGTTAAAATACTATCAGTTAATTGTCAAGGTCTGGGTGATGTTGCAAAGCTTAGAGATGTTCTCCATTATTTAAAAACACTAAAATATAACATACCATTTACAAGACACTCACGTCTCATCTAAAATTGAGAATGAAGTGAGAAACTTGTGGGGTAATGAATGCTTTTTTAGTTCTTTTACAACCAACTCCAGAAGTGTTGCATTTCTTGTAAATAACAACTTTGATTTCAAGGTCATATCAGAAAAAGGTGATAAAGATGGAAATTTTCATATTTAAGCTTGTATCCAAGGTTATGAACTAGTAATATGTACAATGTATGGTCCAACTAATGATTCTCCAGATTTTTTCAAAAACACTGAAACATATATAGAGGACAAGAATTGTAATAATGTTAAATGGTGTGGAGATTTTAACTTAGTACTGAATGCAGAGTTAGACTATTTTAATTGCAAACATGTCAACAATCCAAAGGCTAGAATTAAATTACCTATTAGAAATCATGGAGGCAATGGATATATAAGCCCTTCTAGAAAACTACATGAAAAAGATCGAAGGTATTCTTGGCACAAGACAAAACCTTTCAAACAGAGTCGACTTGATTTTTTTGTCATGTCAGAAACTCTCTTGCCCTGCTTAAATAAATGTAACATTAAAACTATAGCTATAGATCAGACCACTCCATGATTTCTTTGGTGTTAAAATTTTATGACTTTAAAAAAGGACGAGGTTTTTGGTAGTTTAATAACTCTGTATTAAGGGACAAAGAGTACTTATAGATAGCATTAAAGAAGTTATCAATAATGTTAAAATGCAGTATGCTGTACCAGTTTATGACAGAAAATATATAGATTCTCTTCAAGATAAAGATAAATGTTTTGCTAAAAAATGATCAATTGTTTCTTGAAACTCTCTAAATGGAAATCAAGGGCAAAAGTATTTCGTAATCTTCATACATTACTTAAAACATAGGTAATCAGAGATTACAGAGCTCACCTCAACGAATGTTGTCTTTAAGTAAGGCAAAGTCTCACACTAAACTAATAATCTAGTAGTGTGCATCCCTAGATGCAACATTTATGCAATTTTGGTCTGATAGGGCTTGCAGTTACTTGGGAATGGACTTTTCTAAAAACTTTAAACTAGTCATTCATCCAGAAAATGTAAGTCAAATCCAGCATCTGAAGCAAGTTTGAGAGTCAGGGCTCGACATTAACTTTTTTTCCTACTTGTCCATTCGGACAAGTGATCAAGACATTTACTTGTCTGAACTTCAACTTCACTTGTCCGAAAAATTTCAATAAAGATCTAATACTGTTAACTGAAAAACTAAAAATAAAGTATATTACATGTGCATGATGTTAATTTTATCTAGACTTTCTGTCCTGATAACATAAATGCTATCAACATAAAACAGAATCCGAACTTCGTCAGTTCCATGCCTTTGCAGTAGTATGCAATTAGTGAACTTCGATCCTGATCGAGTGTACTCAATTACATAGCAATCTACCTATATAGGAATCGAAGTTCGGTTTTTATGAACTGTTCCCATCTTAAAGTACCAGTAAACTTTTAACAGTCATTCTTTTAAATATTTAGAGTCTTCTTTACATAAAAATGCACTTGTCCAATTGGACAAGTGCCCAGCAATATTCACTTGTCCATATTTTTTTTTCACTGGTGCCGGACAAGCGGACAAGCGTTAATGTCGAGCCCTGAGAGTGTTCGTCCCTTGATGCATCATCCATGCAAGTTTGGTCAACATAGGCCTTATAGTTACTTGGGATCTGCTCCAAAAACTTTAACCCGGTCACTCATCCAGAAAAAAAAGGTCAGATCCAGCATCCAAAGCAAGTTCAGTAGTGTGCATCCTTAGATGTATCATCCATGCAAGTTTGGTCAACATAGGACTTAAAGTTACTTGGAAATGAGATCTGCTCGAAAAACTTTAACCTGGTCACTCATCCAGAAAATGTAGGTCAGATCCAGCATTCAAAGCAAGTCCAGTAGTGTGCATCCTTAGATGTATAATCCATGCAAGTCTGGTCAACATAGGACTTAAAGTTACTTGGAAATGAGATCTGCTCAAAAAACTTTAACCTGGTCACTCATCCAGAAAATGTAGGTCAGATCCAGTATCCGAAGCAAGTTCAGTAGTGTGCATCCTTAGATTATCATCCATGCAAGTTTGGTCAATATAGGGCTTATAGTTACTTGGAAATGATACCTGCTCGAAAAACTTTAACCTGCTCCAAAAACATTAACCAGCTCCAAAAACATTAACCTGGTCATTCTTTAGCTGAAATTGCAGCATCTGAAACCTTGACTGGTACAATGAAACACACTAGAAGCATCCTCCATGCATCTCTGATTGATATAGGGCATAGAGGTACTTGAAAAGAAAAGTGCTCCAAAAACTTAAAACTGGGACGCTGGTTCCAAGGGTATTACATAAGCTCCCCCAACTTCGTTGAGGTGAGCTAAAGGAAAAATGATAATACAGAAAAAAATGAGAGAAGAAATAAAACTCCTGGAAGAAAATCTTACAGATGTAAATGTTTTTGATTTAGAACACAAAAAACACCACCTTGAAAACTTAAAAGACATAAATTACAAGGTATATGTGTAAGAAGTAGGGTAGATGAAGGAGAAAACCTACAAGATATTTCTGTTCTCTAGAAACTAGGAACTATAATACTAGTAAAATAATACCTATGCTAGGATTAGATACAGAAGAGATAATCCATGATCAAGCTCAAATTTTAGAAGAAACAAAATGAAATCAGACAATTCACCAGGTCCTGATGGTTTTTCAACAGAATTTTAAAAAGTTTTTTGGAAATACCTTAGACACTTAAAAATTTGTTGTCAGATCAATTAACTAGCCTACTTTCTATCATACGGAGACATGGTATAATAACGCTTTTACCAAAGGGGGATAAGCAAAAACTGGCGGCCAATATAACACTCTTAAATACTGTATACAAAATAATTGCATCAGGTACTATTGCTAATAGAATAAAAAAAATTTTATTCTATTAGCAATTTTTATTAAAAATTAACCTTGAAAAATTAATAAATAGCGATCAAACTGGCTTAGTTTCCGATACAAATACTTCGTTCTACTACTATTTCCTAAAGAAATGAACCATAGTACGAAGTATTTGAAGCAGACTATTGCTGGAACTCTTCAGCATCAGAGGTTTAAACAAATAGCACATTCCTATGAAAAATCAACAGCTTTATATTTTGTTGGATTTAAACCTTGCAGAGGTAAGGCCAGGTAAAATTAAACTTTAGATTCTCATCCCCGCCCGCCCCTCTCAAAGTGCCCCGCCCCGTTGTTTTTTATTTTGGTTTTTGGGTTTCAAAAGTATTTACATGTATTTTTTACTCAGCAAGAATCTGGGTCAAAATTTAAGAGTTATCTCCCGTCTGTATTAAAAGTCGTGTGGTGTTATTTATAGCACAAAAGTCATGGGAAGAATGGAGAAAAATCGGCAATAAAAGCAGTTTAAATATGTAGGGAAAAGATTATTTGCCAGGATAGAGAAGGCAGAAAAGCAAAAATAACATAAATACATTTAGATACCATCACTGGCATGAGCAAGTTTTTAAAGAGATTTTAACCAAGTAAAAACAGACGAAGAAAATGACATCTGGTCAAGGTATAACTTAATAATAATCGCCAGTTGTATGTGATTTTTTTTTTTTTTAAAAAAGATCGTCGGCAGACGTTAGAGGATAATAATGCTAAGGAAATAGTAAATCTTAAAACTGTTGAGCATAGGCTTTTCAGTAGAACATTTTACAGTTTTAGACATCCTGTTTTGCAAAAATGACATATTTTAATGTTGAACGTGTCAAGTCTCAAGAACGAAAGTATGAGGACAGTGGAAATCTGTGATATTTCACACAAAACAAAAGGAGTTGTTGATAAAACTAAAAGGTATTTGGAGAAAGGCTGATGAGAAGTCGTTACTACTACATACAGCATATACAATTTATTTGGATCCGCACCCTATTTTGTGTGGCGTGTGCTGCATCTGTGTACTTGAAAATTCATTAATAAAAACTATAAATATTAATATTCTATAACAAGAATCTTCGATAGATATTTAAAAGAATAAACAATAAAATATATTCATATTGGCATTAACATAATGTGAAAATTTTGTGTAAGAAGGGCGTTATGTAGATATTTTCAATAATAAAAAATAAAAAATAAAATCCGCCCACCCGCCCCAATTTTTTAGCAAATTAGGATGAGAATCTAAATTTTAAATTTATGTGGCCCAAGAAACGAAAGTATTATGGTGATAGGGAATTAAAATGATGTCTAAAGCAAAAAGTTGAAGCGGACAGCTAATTCATTTCAGCCCGTATTAATCGAAACAAGCGGTCGAAGTCCGGGCACGAAACCCCGAATGAGATTATGTGGCACTAGTCTTAGATTCGTTGGGACTACCAGACCAAAATTTTTAGTCTCTACGAATCTCGCCGAGATTAGCCCTCACCCGGTCCGTAGGACATTATCATTTTAACGATAGAACGTTCTATCTACAATACCTCGACTTTATAAGGTATTAAAACTCTTTACAGAACGACAAAAGAACTCTTACATGTTTGGATCTCGTCTAAATGCACTGTTTAAATCTGAGAGTAATCTGCATCCTCTACTGTCACTCGCCATCTTACTTTGTTTTGATCATGTGATAAGCTGTAAATATTGACGTCAGCACGTTTTTTATCATAGTCAGACCCGTGTTTAAAAAAAAAAAAAAGCAAATGGAGGTGGTAAGTAAAGTTGCGATCATTAAAAAGTTTAAACACACGAGAATTTTAATTTATTTGTTTTAAGATTTGTTTTCTTTTTGTAAATATGATCTGATTTAGTTGAATTTGTTAACGTGTAACCCAATTTTGTTGAACACTGTTCAATGGGGTATCGGGTCCGTTCTCCCTATCTAACTGCGGGTGGTTACGTTCCGACTACTTGTTCGACCCGCGTGGTTTCGACACGAATCCATGTTCGACCCGAGTGGTTTCGTTCCAAGGCAATTAATTAACAATTAGCCCCTTCACGGTAACTGCGGTACTACTCTTTTGCAGGGCAAAATAAGAACGTTTGGCGAAGTTTTTGTTGAGATATAATTAAATGACGTATATTTAACAATTACTTTTACGTCATTTTTCACCAAACTATATCATTTTGCCCTGCAAAAGAGCAGTACCGCAGTTACCGTGAAACGGTCTATTAATTGCTTCCGACGAAATTAAATAACACTTTCAACAGTTTTACATTTTATTTTTTCGTCTACATTTTTTTTTATGTCATCATTATTGTTGATTTTTTTTTTCCTATCAAGTAGAACTATAGTAAAATATTTAATATATTTCCTTTCCAGCATTGACTTTATTTCCGATTTTAATGTTTTTATCAAAGACGTAATCGGTTTAATTTAGTAGTACTGTGGAAAAATTAGGGAACACTTTCATTGTTTACAAGATCTAGTGAATGATTTTGCTAGATTCATTATGACATCATAATTAATGTAAACTTTCTTTTTCCCGTACTTTACGACTCTTAATAGAATTATTTTAGAAAATGAAGTATTTTCAAGGCATTCAATGGAACGACTTTACTATACCGGTCCCCAGAAAAACGCGCTAAAATATAGTGTCTCCGTAGGCGACTTCAGCTGTTCAGTAATAGGGCCTTAGCTGCAATAATGTAGCCATATGAGATCGCGTGAGCGATCGAAAAAAAATTAAAAGTATGAGGTTTTTAGCCTTTTTGACCCCAAAATCGAATTCTACGGTTAAAAATTTAGTTGAAAACTTCGTTTTTAAACGAAGTTTTTAACCAAGTTTTCTGAAAAAAAAGTGATTAATATTGTTTATTCAGTACGAAAGCCTAGAAGGGTTAAATAAGAAAATTAAAATTAAAAATTTTTTTTAAAAAAGTCGTAATAACGAGATAAAAAGTCGTAATTACGAGATAAAAAGTTAAAAGTTAATTATATCTATGATTTTTTAAAATTCAACCTGTAAAGTACAACCACCCCGAATTTTCTCCACACATAGAATAAACGGTTGTTTATTTATATCCTTTGGTAAGTAAACGCAAAACGCATGGTAAGTATTCCCACCTTTTTACGTCATATTTGACAGTTAATAACCCTTATCAGTTGAGTGACGTAAATCTTACGTCATAGTGCAGTGAGCGCGCGGATCTTGCAGATCTGGGGACCGGTAAAGTAAAGTCTACCCAAAAAACTTTCCATATTCATTACTGCCTTTCTTAATTTTTCATTGTAAGTGACAGTTTAAAATATTATTTTTCGTCTTGTTTTCCTACAAATTATGCCCCAATACACATTATTTGACCATTGGCGAGCTATAGTTATAAACCATTATAAAAAGAATTTATTTCTCAAATTTTAGAAATCTGTAGGCACCTTTCATTTACTAGATCTTGACCTTAATATAACGTTATATTTTAAGCATTACTAATTCACTTCGATTACTTAAGTTTCTTTTTATTTCATCATCTATACTGAAAGTTCAAGTATTGGGGATATAATTAATTGTTAATTGTTAACGATATTTTTCTGTTGGTGATATTTTCCCTAAAATACAATATAATACAATTTTAAGTCTTCAAAACTAATTTTCTACGTTTACAAGTTTAAGACGAAGGCGGAAAAAAAACTTAAGAGGGCCCTGGTGGCGGAGTTAGGATTCATTGGATTGTTGCACAGGCACTTGGGGTATGGACCCCCCCCCCCCCTTTCCCATTTTTTTTTTATAATATAAGCTGTCAGCGGCGGCAATTTTTTAACCCAATTTTATGAGGCTAATTAACAATAATGTGTTAGAAATAGATAATCTGCAAGTATCAGTAAACTACAGCTGTTGTGTATACACAAATACATTAATTAAATCGATCGTTTGTTTGAACTGACCGTCTCTCCAGCCACCGGTAATTAATATTCGGGACGGGGTACGGAGATAACCGAGTATTAAGCAGCGCGTGCAAGATGCTGAATCCATTATCAAATCGAAGATGGAAGAATCAGAGGTACGTGATAAATTTACTCTTTAACATTTTTAAAGTGTTGTTTCTTTCACAGTATTGCATAAAAACTTAAATAAGCCTCACCGAAAGCATAACAGGCTAAACAGAAAATAGAGTGACGTTTGCATAAATGAAGAGGCCCCCAACGGGATTTCTATCTCCAGATCAGTAGAATGTGTAAGATGCTGCAAGTGCAAGTCGCGTTTTACGCTCCTATTTGCCTAGTTATTGCACTCTCAAGTAATTTGAACTTCTTTTTTAGTGTCTGCATAGAAAAAAAAGTAATAAAAATTTTAACCATTAGGCCTATAAAAAATTGTGCATAGATCAAGTTTATGTAAGTTTGCTGAGAATATTATTTCTCTGTCAACACGTGTATGTAGTATAATCATGGCAATAAGTGAGTCATAACTGCATTTTCAGTCTATATATTTCATGGAAAAACCTTTTTTTTTAATAAAAAAAATGTTATGAGGTCCAATTTCCATTATTTTTTTTCTGAATAATACAGAATAGTTCAAATTTTCTTGTCTCAAAATGCAAAACAAAATGATACACTAATCACTGAGAGTGAGAATAATTCATGAATTTTTCAAGACAAAAATTTCTTACCTCAAATTATGATTTCTTGTAAATTAGAGTCTTGGAATTTTACTTTCACATTTGACATGTTATATCAATGCAATTCTTACACTACAGATAAAATTATTTTGAAATTATGTGAAGAATCTGCAAACAAATTCTACATTTATGTGTTTTAGTTATAAAAATAAGCAACAAAAGACACTGCAATAATATTTTAGAAAAATGGATTTTCAATGAAATATATAGTGGAAAAAAAATATGGCTCACATATGGTCAGGTACTGTGGGTTTTACTTGAATGTAAAAAATAAAAATAATTTTTGAAATCATATTTGATTATATTCGTACTAATTTTATAGTTATCAAATGGATCAAGATCAAGGAGTGTTTCACCAAATTCACCAAGGTCATCAGATGAAGAGATATCCAATGTCAGACGAAGAGGGCGTGGTAGAGGCAGACAGCCTAGAGCTACTGGGGTAGGAGCAAATTATTTAAACTCTTTACCCCCTCTCCCAAAAAAATGTGACAGTTTAAAGCTACTGAGGTAGTAGTGCAGTTCTACTCCTCCCCCCCCCCCCCCCCCCAATAAAACATAAAAAACAAATGAAGTGTTGTTTATGATTTTAGGTCTTGAGAGGTCGAGGACGTGGAAGGTGCAGAGGACGACAGCGCGTGCAGCCAGCTGGCTTGAATAGACTGGAAATGGCAGCTCAGGCTCGACGGGACAGACAATCTCAGCTTGAAGTATATACACATATATATTAATATTTATATATTATAAAATGTCTATATCAATGTCTATATCAATTGAAATATATAAAGTTCTTATTGCAGCCAGCTTATAAATATCAATAAAATTCTTTTAAAACAAGCACTTCAATTTCAGGAATGTATTTCCAATATGGACTTGGCTGCACTACAGGAAACTCTCAAGTTAGTCTGCAAGAAACAGCCTTCATTATTGATGGATGTCCTGAAGACTGCAAATGATAATGGGGATCCAACACCAGGGAATAGCCCTGCGGTTCCAGACTGGTGCTCTTGCAATAACTGTAGGGAGATGCCTACCGAGAGGGAAAAACTGTGCTGTGGAAAAATACCCCAGAACTGTCACACAAAATTAGCTGTAAGTTTTCATTTTTTCAAATTCTGATCAAAATATTATTATACACCAACTAGATATGAAAAAAGGTGAAGATAAACAGTCAGTGTAATGTCTATTATGTATAGGATTTCTATACCATAGTGCTAGATGAATTGGTTCTCGAAGTTGCCATGAGATTTAGGAATGATGCTTTGGCAGAACCTAGAGATGACAACTACAACAGAGCTCATCGACATACAGCTTACAGACAATATGTTATGTGGATGCATGGCCGTCTTGGAGCTGGAAACCGAAAGGTCATTCCCAGCTGCTGCATATGGAAAATTCGAGACCAATATCCTGAACCTTCTGGTCAATATGTGGGATACATAGAAGGAGTCTTAGACTGATAAAGACAACATTTGATTTTCACATATTGCTGTTTTTATATAATAATAAGGTTAATTAAACATTGAATAAATCTTTGAAATACTATGTATCATTTTTCATTCATCAATGTGAAAAGAAAAGAACAAAAAAAGCAAAACATGCAATGTCATATTTAAAAGACTGTATCAAACACCTATTGATGAGTTACTTGGGTGTCAGAGTTAAAGGTATTATTTACAAATTTACAAAATTCTGCATTAACATAAATGTTCAAAGTATCCAAGCAATTCAGAAAATTGCATATCATAAATCTAAAAAGTTTTTTGATTGCAACATTATCCTTGTTATAAGTAGCTTGCATAACTCCAAAGGAGTGGGGGGTATACTGTTTTACCCTTGTGTGTATGTCTGTGTGTTCCGTGTCTCTCCAAAACAATTTTTTTTGCAGTTTTCTCAGTAACTCCTCATCACAGATGCTTGAAATTTTAGCACAATCTTTGTTTAGGCATGCCATATGGTGGGATTCATTTTTATTTGCATCTGATGTCAACTTCCTGTTTATCCGTGCGTCTGTCACTAACAAATTTTTCGTCACAGTTTTCTCAGCAACTACTCATCACAGATGCTTGAAATTTTAGCACAATCTTTGTTTAGGCAAGCCATATGGTAGATTCATTTTTGTTTGAATCCGATGTCAACTTCCTGTTTATCCATGCGTCTGTATGTACCAAATTTCCGTCGCAGTTTTCTCAGCAACTACTCTGCGCAGATGCTTGAAATTTTAGCACAATCTTTGTTTAGGCATGCCATATGGTAGGATTCATTTTTGCATGAATTCGATGTCAACATGAGAGTGTATATTCACATCAGAGTGGGGGTATTACTAGTGAGCATTCGCTCACCGACTTCTTGTTGTTACAGGTAAATGTTCAAAATTGCAATATTAAACAAGATCAGAGACGTGTCTCTTTTCTTGATTCTGACTAATTAAATGCTCTCATGGAGAAATCGAGATTTCTTCTCTGCCACCAGAGATTCAGTTGGTGGTGGAGCAACAGGAGCTAGGGTCTCGGACACACGTCGTGGATCCTCCACATCAAGGACAACTGGCTTGTTCATACCAACAGGGTCAAAAATCCTATTTTGAAGACACAGTTTCATGATGTCAGTTGCATATGGATATTGTTTTTCTTCTCTTACTGGGTAGGCAGACCATCTTCCACTTTTTTTGCTGTAGTACCGCTGATGCCTAAAGTACAAGATTCAATATATTTCAAAATGCATTCCAACCTAGTCAGCAAAATAATTTACAATGGTATATTGTAGATTTTAACTTAAAAAATAAATGAATGAGACAAAAAGAAACCTTAGTGATCCATCTTTTCTTTTGGCAGCTTCTCTGTCACAATTTGCATTGTGGTCCAGTGCAGCAACAAGGTTTCTCGCTCTGTACACTGGAGGTGTGTAAGAATGGCGCTTTGATGAGTACTTCAAAATAAGGTTTTGAAAGTTCTCCAAAGCGGCTGTACTTCTGTAAAAAAAAAAAAAAAAATCACTAAATAAACTATATACATGGTGAAACCTTCCTGAAAAGTTTTAATCTAACATTTAAGAAATCTGTTATATATATATCACATTTGTGTTTTCATTTTCTAATGGAAACATTATAATTGGATATGCATAAATAGAAAATATCTGTAGAAAAATGTAGTATACAATCAATTTTGTGTATACCGGCAATTAAGGTAGTAAGGAATCTTCTTTATTAGTCTTTTGTCCCTAACAATTTCACGCACGGCAACATGTGCTGGGGATCCTGCCTCAAGCCAATCTTTGTTCCTTTCCTCTGTTAATGGACCATGCTGGCATGAACTTTTTGCTCCTGCTCTGTATGGCAAAATCCATTCATGCTCATTCACAACATGATGTATGACTCCAAACCAAATGCCCTGAAAAGAAGAACAGTCTAAAATTATTTTTTTTCACTCTCTATTAACACAAACTGAATCAAGTGGTTTTTCTATTTACAGTTCAAACTTACAATAAACTCTTCTTCTGTATTTGCTACAGAGGAACAAAACCAAAAATGGTTTACTATCTCTCTTGTCCACTGTAATATTGGTTTTTTTGATTTTTCTTGTCCAGTCTGAAAATAATGTTCAAAATTCAGTTTACTCATTTAGCATTTTTCCAAATTTTGAAAATGTTCTTAAAATAAAAATCTTAAATTGTCTCACCTTTATTAGTTTTTTCCCAAGGTTTTTTGACCCATGCCAGATGTCGAATGAATGTTTTATTTCTGGGTAATCTTTTTCTGTTATAAAAACATGATGATAGCTACAGTAAATCTAATTTATATATTTATCCCTAAAGAAAAATCAGAAAAAAATCCTAATTACAGATTTAAGCTTTAAAAAAGAAAAAAAAAAAAAACAAAGAAGTATACAAAGACACATACTCATTAAAGCTTCAATCTGCACATGTGCATCTGTCACCACTTCCACCACATTTATTTCTTTTTCAAGGAGAAACTGCAGGCCCTTCTGAAAACACGCCTTTTCAAGGATTGCACTTTTTCTTCCTGTCATTCTCTTGTCCATGGTCACTAAGCACAGTATCTTGTGGGTTTCATTTTCCATAAATGTGTACGTACAGTACTGTGCGGAATGACCTGGACTGTCCATACGACCATCGCCTAAGCAAACAAACAAAAAAAAAACAAATAATCAAAATAAAAGAAAATTTAAATATATCCTCTTCTTGACAAAACAAACAATACAAGCATTTGGTTGATATTGTACTCACCAAGAACAACAACATCTTTTCCTCTGAATTCTTCTAGAATATCATTCTGATGCTTTTTCCAAATTTCTTCAATTGTTGGAGTGACATAGGTTCTTTGTATCTTTATAAATGATGAGACAGACAGAATGGGGAGCTTCAGGAACTTAAAAAACAGGGAAATCTTTTGAAAATTATTACCTGACGCCAGTAAAGCTGCTGAGATTAAAACATCCCCACTGTGAACCCGTCTATTAAGAAGAGGTTGCGAACACCATTTGTGTGCCTCATGATTGTTTGTGCAGACCTGGAACAGAAATTTAAAAAGTGCCTTTGTATTTCAAAAAGAAAGGTGAATGATGCCTTGTCACAATATGTATTATATATGATTCTTTTAAAATTATACTGACGTTCATTACCCATCTCAGGTACACAGCTGAAGACACTACTTCTGATGAAATGTGAACTTGAGCTTCACATCCTTTCACCCTACAAATCTTAGGGACTCCTGTTTCTGCCAAGGTAATCAGCTGATTAATGTAAACCATGGCTGGACAATCATGGACCAGTTGTTCAATTTCATCATTGTTGCGTATAACTGGTAGACAACTATACTCAGCATGTTCTACAAATTTTTCTTCATCGTCCTCAATCTCTTCTGAATCCGACTCATCTAGCGTCACACCATGGTCAAGTCTATAGAGAGAATAAAAAAAACATAACAAAATTATAAAATTTATGTTATTACAGTTTAATGAACCAATTACCAATAATTTTTCCCATTAGTACGTTTCATGCTATCTGAAATATTTACAATGATTAAACATATTTAACCTCTTTTAATTAAATTTTATATTACTAAGTAAATAATAATTCTAATAAAAATTACTTTAAAGACAGGTGGAAACTTGGCTCATATTCTTCATCATCAGAAGAGTCATTTTCTTCGCATGTCAGTTCAGAGGCACTCATTGTCAATCTAATAAAAATGCATATATCAAAATCATTCATGCTAAAATAATACATGACGTATTTAGGCCATCACTAATAATAATAATATATTTTTTTATGTACTCCGACTTACATTTTTCAAGGTGGGAATGTAGGTAGGTGTTTTGTTTGTTTGTTTTTTGTTTTTGCAGTATCTATAGCTAACATCAATTACTGTCATAAAAAGCATAAACTTAAGATTTATTGATGCTTTCATGATACACCGGATAAGACAGATTTAATATTTATTGCTATAAAAATGTTATTTCAAACAAGAGGCACTGGGGCCACATCGCTCACCTGAGCACTCTGGCTAGGAAACAGCAGAAATCAATTCAGTCCTGAAAAGTTTAAATATAAAAGTGGTTCGGGGGGGGGGGGGGGGGGGGGGGGGATGTACTTCATATGGATGCTTATGAATTAATATGACAAATATGCCCCTGTATTTTCCTGGGGGTCATAATTTGAACAAACTTGAATCTACACTACCTAAGGATGCTTCCATATAATTATGACCAATCATGGTTTTGCTGTTCTTGAGAAGAAGATTTTTAGAGATTTTCCCAATATATTCCTATGTAAAACTTTGACTACCCATTGTTGCCCCACCCTACCCCCGGGGGTCATGATTTGAACAAACTTGAATCTACACTATCTGAGGATGCTTCCATTTAAGTTTCATGTTTTCAAGCACAGTGGTTCTTGAGAAGAAGAATTTTAAATGGTGCCATTAATTTTTCACGAATTCATAATTATCTCCCCTTGGAAAAGGGGGTGGCCTTTAATTTGAATCCCCTTTACCCAAGGATACTTTGTGGCAAGTTTGGTTGAAATTGGCCCACTGGTTCTTGAGAAGAAGATGAACATGTGAAAAGTTTACGATACCAACGCCAACAACAACAGACAATGGACAAATTTCGATCAGAAAAGCTCAGGTGAGCTAAAAAGTATCTTAGAGAATTATAAACCTTTAAAATGAAACAATGTCTATTTCCCTTGACCCCCCCCCCCCCCAAAAAAAAAAAAAATTTAAAATTTAAAGTACTGGGGAAAAGATAGGGTAAGGGCAATTTTGACAGGTCAGTCGGAGTACATCAAACAAATTAATTTTTAATGGCCTTAGAAAGAAACATTTTTAATATGTGTGACAAAAGAGCAATGTTGTCAAACCTAAAAGGATCCACAAAACTGTCTGAAAATGGCTTAAAGCTCTTAGTCCTTGGATCTGTAGGTTCTGCAATTTCCTCAATGCCAGACATAGCACTTTCAACACTGAAAATATTATTTAAATTTTCTTTTTAAAAGTAAATTTTCTACATAATAATAATGATAATAATTTCAAAACTCCATTTAGAATGTTTTTGGTAATTATATATGTATTCAAAAATTGACACAAATACTTCTCAAAATTTTGCAAATGTAAAACAAGCTTGGATATTTACTCTTTTCCCACTTCATCTGGTGAAATGTCAGACAAATCAGACTGAACAATACATATTTTCTTCAAAGCTGGTGGACCAGGCGTTGATGTAACACAGGGTTTGAAGTTTTTTCCAGCAGGAACACTTGTATATTTTTGCTCATCCTTAGCTTCATAGCTAGAACAATGAAATCTAAACGTTTAACATAATTATATAAATATCTTGTATAGTTATCTAAACGTTTAACAGAGTTTGGTTATTTACCCTTTCCGTGCCTCACAATATTTACGCTATCAACTGGCTTACGAAGATACTTATTTGTTGTATATTACAACAAAAAACTAACATCGGCTGAATAAGATATGATGCTTACAAGTCAAGTAAGGTACTAAGAGTTTTCTCCAATCATTTATACTAGTATCTTGCATTAAATTGGCTATAATTAAACTTGTACACACTTACTTGTCAAGCAGAATCTTTGCAACTTCGATATTTGTTTTCACGGATAATTTTGTCCGCAGCTCCGTCCAACGATCGTATTGATCTCCAATATATATTTTGTTTTTGTTTAACCTAGCATTCGCTTCCCTTTTATTCCTTTTTCTCGCCGAATCCGTTAATTTAATCTTCGCACCACGTTTTCCCGACATCTTTGCTCTGCATCTCCGACAAGCTGCACATGCGTACATCAGTACGAACATCAGTCTCCGAGCGTTTGACCCAGAGGTCACTTGCATATTTCTGACTACGTCGGGGAAATATTGTCTTGCAAGACAAAAATTCATGAACGGCTATTTTTCTCTTTTTCGACTTATTTTAGACCTTCAATGAGTTCAAATTTAGTCTATAATTTTAAATTTCAGATCGATAAAATGTTTTCGTTCTACATTCGTGATTAAAAAAAAATTGCCGCCGCTGACAGCTTATATTGCTTTAAATCTTGGGTCGAGTCGCCCTTTTCCTATTTTTATATTCTAATATACACTATATGTTATCAATAATGTAACTTTTTTGTCTCTATAAGCTGTTTTTAAATATATCGTTTTCGACTGATACATAAAAAGATAGACTGGTACCCTGACATTGGTTAACGGGCGCAAGCGCCCTGAAAAACCTTGTAATTCCTAGCGGCAGCGACTGGAATCAAGGGCAGAGAACCAGTGCTACATAAAAAGAGAGAAGGCTTGCAACTCTTTTCTCATCGTCTGCCTCACCTCGCTTAAACTTCGCCTGATTATTTATCGAAAGCATAAGAAAACATGGAATATGCATACATCAATAAATTCGTTATATATTCTTCTTCCTTTTCATATTTCCATTTAATTTTTATGTGCCCCCGATTTGTAAATATTTCGATTAAATCACCCGCATCTAGGGTAAATTTTGTTGATGTGCACCAGCTGGGACGGAAGTGCCCGTGGATGACAGATAAGACGGACCATAACAATGTCGGACTATAACAGAGTCGGACCATAACGAAGTCGGACTATAACAAAGTCGGACTACCGTATATATATTTATTAAATAAACGGAATAAATAAATGAATGAATATAATGATAGGTATATTTCTTCAAACAGGTTATAAGCGTAATAAATTGGGTCATTGTCAAAACATGGATAACTCTTAGATAAACAATTACCGCATGCATCGCTTACTAAATAGACAATGAAAATATTAAGTGAAAACCGCAAGAAGTATGTTTCAAAAATTGACAGAAAAAGCGACATCGGCCATCCGAACGGGACAGCGTCCAATCATACAATTATGGTTAATATGGTTGAAACGTCGTCAAAAACAAAATATTTATTCAAACGACTTAAATTTATTGGAAAATATTTAGTCTATTGATTTGTAATTGGTGAATACGATTTACCAATGTTGGCCCAACGTAGTCATGCTATCTGGGACTCTTTTGCATGGCAAATTAATTACGTTTGGAAGTATATTTAACAATTAATTTTTAGGTCATATTTCACCAAAAAATATATTTTTTGGCCTGCAAAAGAGTAGTACCGCAGTTATTGTGAAACGGTCTATAGTTCAAGTCAACAAACTATGCTGCAGCTTCACTACGAAATATACAGAGGCAATTCTGGTTAATGAGAATAATAACCAGGTACACAAACCTGCAACTCTGGCCTAACAAAATAAACTGAGAACAACATTGTTTAAGTAATATAAGGCCTATATAACAGTATAACGCATAAGAAATATACTATAGGGCAACATAACCTTTTATCATTTATCATATGCAGTCCACTTACTAACGTACGTCATACTACAATTCAACATTTTTAACGTCAGTATACCTTCATACTCTTTGGAAATCATAAAAAAGTCTTCGAAATAAATATAACTTAATTAATTAGTAAAAATAATCCTATGGTCCGAGTTTGTTATAGTCCGACTTTGGGTAGTCCTAGTTTGTTATAGTCCGACATTGTTATAGTCCGACATTGTTATGGTCCGACCTATCAGTAAATCGTGCCCGGTATTTTCGGGTATCATCATTACGTGTAATGTCATTCGGAACATTAAATGCGAGAGGGAATAAATCCCGAATTTTCTCTTCATATAACATGTAACGGTAAGTTCTGTGAATAACAAGATAACTGTAACTAGCAAATTCTAATGGATGAAGATTAACTTTTAACAGACGACCTAGACAATCAAATTTCACAATATTGTTATTACAAAGCCTGGATTTTTTTTTTTAAATGCAGAACATTTATATAGTTAGGTGGCAGGGGATAGTTTCGTACTAAAGACCCGGTCAAATTTCTTAAAAAATTGAGATATCCCCTGTTTGATGTGATATTTTATGTAGAAAAATGATTAGAATAATTATGGGACACATTTGCAGTGTAGCAGAGTGCTTGCTGAAAAAAATGATGTGCAACATGTAGGTGTCACTATGATGCTTATCATATACAGAGTTGTAAATGCGAAACTAAGACACGTGGTCAGTTGCAGAGGAAATTCAGCTGAAAAGCAGTAGGCCTTAGAAGAAGGTGTGTATCTCAGAGGGAAGGTGAATGACCCCATATCAATTGGTGAATTTTTATTAGGGCTTGCATTGATTTACAGACTACTGGGTGTTTTATCCTGCTCGCTCGGGCCTGGGGGTGGGTTGTATGGGTGTGAATGAGGCCCAAATCTTGGAAAAACAAGCCAAAATTTGGGGAGTCCCCAGGTGCATTTTTGGTACATGTGCACTCTAATACGCAGATTACATGTAATTTGTTGACATAATTTGTGAGCCATGGGCATATGAAGTGTAATTAATTAGCCCCTGGAAAACTGTCCCCATGTACATGTTTTTATGGATCGCATGTATATGTGTACCCCCTCGGCACATGTTTGGCATTAAAAAAACTATCCCCTGCTACCTTAGAGTTACCGTTATTGCACTTCCGTCCCAGCTGGTGCACATCAACAAAATTTACCCTAGATGCGGGTGATTTAATCGAAATATTTACAAATCGGGGGCACATAAAAATTAAATGGAAATATGAAAAGGAAGAAGAATATATAACGAATTTATTGATGTATGCATATTCCATGTTTTCTTATGCTTTCGATAAATAATCAGGCGAAGTTTAAGCGAGGTGAGGCAGACGATGAGAAAAGAGTTGCAAGCCTTCTCTCTTTTTATTTATCAGTCGAAAACGATATATTTAAAAACAGCTTATAGAGACAAAAAAGTTACATTATTGATAACATATAGTGTATATTAGAATATTAAAATAGGAAAAAGGCGACTCGACCCCAGATTTAAAAAGAAAAAAAAAAAAGGGAAAATGGGGGGGGGGGGTCCATACCCCAAGTGCCTGTGGATTGTTGTATAATAATAATACATGTAATAATCTTTATTCAGGAATAGGCATTATGCAATGTACATGGACATGGAGGTGTGAGTATTATACACATATAAAACTTTTAAATAGACATGAATTAAGAGATGAATTTAAAATGAATTAACTAATAAATCTTATTTTGCATATAAATCAAATAAATATATTATATTGTATATGCCTAAACCCAAGGATATCCCATGAAAGCCAGTATGGCTTATTTCCAATGGGGTCGTGTACACGGATTTGATATGCGTTCTATTTATACTGAGTAGTTTTGTATAAACCCAATAACTGAATTTTTTAAAATAGTTCTGAAAACAATGTTTAAGTTCATAACTAAGTGTAGCAAACAAGAAACGACTCAAAAAATAATTCAGAGAGAAACCTGGAGTGTTTCCGTTTATGGTGATGGAGTTTGGGTAGTAGCTAGGGGATAATATTGAACGCTTTATGAAGTAAACATTGACAAATTATGTTTTATATTCTGTTGGCGATCTTTCATTATCATATGCAGAACTAAATTCTAAAATTTCAAGGTTCTCGGCTTAAATCATAAATGATGATTATATCGATGAACCGGTTTCAGAAAAGAAATGTGTATGGCTTTCGTGTTTCGGCTCTATGTTTCACTACATTTACCTGTACCACTTGCCTTGGTTCAAGCTTCAAAATAACTTAGAGTAACACGACTTCAGGATCTGGAACTTATTTTTGTTCACTTACGGTGCGTATTTTTTTATACTAGGGGAACATTAACCACTTGTAATTACAACATGTTTCAATTTGGGTGGGGGACCTATCTATTTTTGTCAGTTTTTGCAGGGGTGCCAACGAACAACTGATGGTCCATTATTCATTGATAATATGTTGACGGTGCGACCGTTGGGGCGAGCGCAATGTTCACTTCATTTTAAGATCCGCCTCTTCAAAACGCACGCGACATTTGGAACGTCTAAACTGTGACGTCACATGACGTCGTATGTTAGCTGCATTTCCATAAACAAAGTTTTAAAAGTGCAAATATTTTAACAAAGAACGTTTAATCTACTATCTGCATGCAATAGCCATTAAATTAAGGTGAGTTTATTTTTTGTGAAATTTTAGTTGTTGTCACCGCGTGAACGAAGTTAGCAGCGAGAACAAGAAGCGATGCATTGTGGGTCAGAATTACTGCGGAAAAAAATTCTATTGAATGAATGTGCAGTAGTCCGAATTTTCTCTTCGCCCAGGCGTTGTCGTTAGAGCTCGCAGTGACGAGCGGCGCTTTGCGCCGCTCGCTGCGCTCGCTATTACTAAGAATAATCTAACTGTGTCTCGGAACAAGCCCTCACCACCGGGTCTGTAGGACAATATCATTTTAACGATAGAACATTCTATCTACATTGATATTAGCAGGTCTGGTTCAATCACCAGATTTAGCTATGTAGCTTGTATTACCCAGGTTGGGCACAGCCCACCGAACGGTCATTTTACTCCCGTTTGGTGGTCAATCTCCCATATCGGAGTTGGTATTTACTGACCATTTGGGAGAGAAAAATCTTTGTGTTCAATTCAATGGAATGGTGTGGAATGGCGCATAATTTTAAACCATGTGGAATAAAATAATAGATATTTATCGGTGTTCTAAATAAAAAAATCTGAAATTCAACATGCAATTTTTTGCGAAGAGTCATTCAAAAATTTGACAAAATTGACACATATGCTAACAAGTGCAACGCAGAGACATATAAAAATGAATTTTTCATTTTTATATGTCACTGGTGCAACGTTTCTCCGTTTTTACTTAAAAAGAAAAAAATCCCTCCATCCCCAGTGATGTAGATAGAACGTTCTGTCCTTAAAATGATATTGTCCTACGGACCCGGTTTAACGATAGAATTCGTTCTGTGTATTGGCAATGTTGCAAAATAAACATGGGCGATAAATCGAACTCTGTGCATTTTCTATGAACAATCCAGAGAGTTCTGAATGTCAACATGGCGTTAAATTTGAAGCAAGGAAAAAACGTTGAGAAAATGAGTTGAATTTTCGTATTTATATGGATTATTCTTTGGGTTAATAGGCATATACAATCTCAAAAACGTTTGTTATGATTAATTTGTTAGTTATATTCAGTGCAACTCCTTTTGTATTCTTCAAAATCATTTTGGAGTGGATCCACTCCGATTTGCTACATTGCAAGTATATGGGACGTATTCTAACTGTGGTGAGGGCTTGTCCCGAGACACAGTTAGATTATTCTAACACCAGCGATGTTGCACCTGTCAATCATGTTCCTTACTTTCTATTTCGATTACTCCGGCAACCAATCAAATAATGCAAACCAATAAAAATGATGATCTTTTTTCAAACTGGTCAAAAGTCGGATTTAACTATGGAGGCACATTAGTGTCAATTTTCAATTAGGAAATAAAAAGAAAAATAAGTTCTCACTTTTATTTCATTTCATTTTGTAGGCAATGGCTTTATTCTTTATAAAAATAGTATATACAGTGAGGCTAGGATATAATTATTGTTTTAAAACGACATACTTGGAATAAAAACGAGAATAATTGCAACAGTCACTTTGTAAATCTTTTATGGAAAATAATTTATCAAATATATATTACATTCATCAGTTATATGCGTATTAGACCACAAAAGATCGCATGGAATTTGCAACTTCATCCTAAAGGAGAAATAACAACAAATATTACGTTCAAGTCTAGAAAAATTGAATTTTATAGCAGTAAGTGCCCACCATACCAGTCAAGTACAAGGAGCTCATATTTAACGGGATTTTATGGGGATAAATATTGACAAAGATCCAAAGAGCAATTGAAAGTTAACTTATCAAGAGTTAACCACTGGATAAAATAAGATTTTTATCCAACAAGACACAATCAATTTTGTTTTGATCGATTGAGCAAGACATTCTGCAAGACATTTTACGGACAACTATAGGTATTGTTTTTATGAAGATACAGAGAAATTGCACATGGAAAATCGACCGAACTATGTTAATTGTGCGAGGAATATGTTCTCTAAAATTCACGATGCCTATGCAAATGCGCTTTTGTTTTATTTTAATAAAAATTGGAATAGAATAAAAAAGACCTTCATTTGGTCAGTAAAATTCATCTCCAATATGAGAGATTAAATACCAAACAGGAGTAAAATGACTGTTCGGTGGGCTTGCCCAACGTGTTACCTACATAGCTTTATTTACCTATTCGAAGTAGCTTTATTTAGATACTAGTTCTAGCTATTTAAAAATTTAAAAAGCAACACTTAATTTATTTTTAAGGGGCTTCAAAACCATTTCCAAAACAGTTTAATCATACATGCCAAGTTTTGAAAATCCCATGGGGAATTTTGCGCGTGACGACAATTTTCAAAGCTTAAATTCATGACATTGTCGTGAAAATAAATGTTCAATTTTTTTTTATTCATGATATTAATATCAATTATTAATGCAGCTTAAGGATAAATTTAATTTGCTTAAATAGGTGCCTCTCTCACTAAAGAAGTGATATCTGTTTAGTTAAAGGCCGAGATTTTTATCCATATGGTGTTCTCAGGTAATGGGAGGGACTTAATTTTACATGCATGGTACCCTGAGGCATTGATGCACAAACAGTATACACAGGAAGTCCATGAGTATTACCAGTAAAGTGTGTTTGGCCTATGTTTTACCGAGAGATAAATTAGTCCATAATTTCATATTTACAATTTATGTCAAACAAACAGAGTTCTCATCGATTTTTGTAAAAATGTATGAACCTTATACAATGTTAAACTGTTATATCATTGAGTTAAGTTCATTGTTAAAATTTTATTTAATGATTTCAGGTAAATTTTAAAAAGTAAGATACTAATACAGTGGCGCCTCGTTAATCCGGACGCCTCCGTCCCCAACGAAATCGTCCGGATAAATGAATCGTCCGGTTAAGTGAATCACTTCTTAAAAGACGTATCCTCTTAAAGCATGTACATATGAACATAGTGGTATCATATGTGAAGGCAAAGAAAACACCTTTATTTTACCTTGACTTATTGATTTCATTTTTATAGTTTTAAAAGAAATAATAAATATTTAAAAAAGAAAAAAATTAAAACGTAATTTACACGATGAAAAATGGATAGGCAGTTTTATGTTGAGATTTCCTTTTCTAACACAGGAAACTTTACTCGCCTTCTATTTGACGTGTAGTTACATGGGCTGACCAAATTTTGATCTGCTACTGTTTTATTTCGGCACATTTTTTTAGTTTATTCAAGCTCATATTAAGTAGAACTGTTCATTATCACCATTGAGAATGTTCAAATGACTAACCGCGTATATTCACTACATAGGGAAGTAAGTAACTAAATACTGCAATCAGTGTACGTATTGCAAACATTCAGCGTAAACACAAGCCATATTCAGGATAATCAATACTTTTTCTATAAACTCTTAAGTTATATATCTTGAAAAGACGTGATCGGCATTTATAACTAACGCCAGTTACGTATTTCTTAGTGCATTAATAGAGATATATATTTTTTGAATTATGTATCATAATATTAAATTGTCTTATGAAAAGAAAAAAAAACGTTTCAAATAATGTACGATCGTATTTTGATAAACTTACGCAACACGATATCACAACAAAATCTCGTGATTTATTATTCAGTAAAATATTTTATTTACAGCTCTCCAAAATTCTCATATATTTATATACCGTTAGCAATTTAATTAATGCACAATATAAGCTAAATTCTTCGGGCTTCATAATATAAAAGACGTGTGTTTTATCTGAGGTAAACACACGCTAATTATAGACGCTATTGTTTAGAGGTCACACTGACTCCACGGACAATGTTTTTACAATAATTATCACTACTGCAAGAAAGGTGTGAAAAGTCGTTCCTCGAAAAATTACCGTCCGGATAAACGAGTCATTTTTCAACGAAAGATTACGTTTTGTAGTAGAAATTGACCGTCCGGATCCGGAACGCGAATTTCCGGATTAATGAGACAGAATAACGTGGAAAAAATCGGTTCCCAAAAAATATCGTCCGGAAGGTGAGGCGTCCGGATTATTGGCGTCCGGATTACCGCGGCGCCACTGTATATAGTCCTCGCTTTCATCTTCGATATCCGATCTATTATCAGCAAATACGGTATTTTATTTTCTTCTCAAGTTTCATCGTAATTTTTTGCAAGTCTCAATAAAAATAAATAAATAAATCTACAAGTGAAATTTTAATCACCAATATGTAATCGTATTGTGCTTTAATTGAATTGAAATTTACTTATAAGAAGAAAAAAGTTATTATACACAGACATGCTTTATTCTACTGAATCATTATAAAATAAAATTATATAATATGTGTGTCTGACTACAAATATTTATATCCAAGCTAAATAAATCTACAAGTGAAATTTTAATCACCAATATGTAATCGTATTGTGCTTTAATTGAATCGAAATTTACTTATAAGAAGAAAAAAAGTTATTATACACAGGCATGCTTTATTCTACTGAATCATTATAAGATAAAATTATATAATATGTGTGTCTGACTACAAATATTTATATCCAAGCTAATTTTTTTGAATTGATACGGCTTTATCGCGCTGGTATATCTGTGGCAAACATCAAAAGACCAAAAGTTATTTTGCTGGTCACCACAACGGTCAAACAAGGTGTACAAGTAATACACAGGGACTAGTAACTAAATGTCAATCAATTTCAAGCACCCAATGATGGACCTAAGTTCACTTGATTGACGGGGTTTCACAGACCAGGTAAATCTGAAGGCGGTGCTTATTATCTCGGGCTTTAAACAACATTATGTTTGACCAAGACACATAATTTGATGAAAAATGGGAAAATATAGAACTTTGAGTTCAATTAAAATTTTTGCAAAGTTTTAGAAATATATGAGGGTTTCTTACTGTAAAGTTTCTGGGAAACATTTGTAAGATTCTACAATTTATATTTTACACAATTAGAATTTCCTAATTTAATTAGTAAGGGTGCAACGATAAACCGTTTGATGGTATATCACAGTATATTTTTCCACAGTTCAATTCACGATACGCTAAACTGATATCGCGGTTCGGTTCAATCGGTCCAGAATTATCCGTTTTGTCCGTTTTTTTTCCTTCTTTACTATTTCAAAATGTCTTCCGCGCGAAACGTGAGGTCGCCGATAACGCATTTACGGCAGATAAACTCATCTCCAGCATCTTACAGACCTCAGATTTAACACGGAGAAGGACTTAATGTGATTATAAGTTATAGATGTTAAGAGAAATGATAAATACTTTAGATCTAAATGTATTCTTTGGTAATACACGATATTCCATCACGTGTGTATTTCGATAAAAATTCGTTGTCTTGTTGCTTAAAACCTATTAACACGAGAAATATGACAACTGGTTTTCTACGTAAATAAAAGGAATAAAAGAATGAATGTTTTCCTTTTTCATTCCAATTGAAAAGGAGGATTATTCAGAAAGGTCCCCGTAGTTCCCTGTAAATGTTCATCATTGGTTTAGAATGTTGTCACAACTCAAAGATCTACCTAACAATCCAATTCAAATTAACAAAATGTTATTTTAATTATTATTAAAAAATATGAACATTTTGTATAACACTGTAAAGTTTAAAAAAATATGATGACAAACTTGAAAGACTTTTTAACGTTGTCATGTATCGTGATACGTATCATATCGTGAACTGAATACCGTGATACGTATTGTATCATGAGGTTAGTGTATCATTGCACCCCTATTAATTAGACATTATATTCAATTAAAAGAAATATTGAAAAGTTGCAAATGAATGCAATTATATAACAAAAGGATACCCCCTATCCCAAACAAAAATTAAAATTGTTCTTTTGCAGTCTTGGCAGTGGTATGTGGGTATTTCCTTATAACAAAGAAATGCAACGTACATTATTACATTTGGGAGAGGGTAGGGAGAAAGAGTTCAGTATATTTGACGTGAGACTTTGTTGTTTCTTCTTGATTATTTTCATCTTATTTAAACCGGAAAACTTTACAATGTTTTTTTCATAAGCAGGTAAAGTCCGCAGCTATCCTTTGTAGTTTTCTACTTTCGTTTTTAAAAACGATCTACATGGATTCTGATTTTATTGTTTGTTTATCATATATATCATTTATTTAATTTTTGTTTTTAATAAAATGATATTTAATTAACCCCTAAATCTATGTGTTTCACCTTGCATACTAGTCTGGTCCTGATTTTTAAAAAGAAGGCTAGAAATAAGTTTTAATGGCAAATAATTATTATTTGGTCCAGCATAGATTTTTAACCTACTGCAAAAGAACAATTTTAATTTTTGTTTGGGATAGGGCTGAATCCGAAAAAATATGCTGACCTTCATGAAAATGGCGTTAAAAAGGTCAAAATGGCGATTCAAAATGGCGGACATCCAATTTTTCTAATTTTCTGTTAATGTCTTTCAGATAGGAGAAAGAATGTGTGAATATCTCATTGAGTGTAATGCAACTATAAAAATGATAAAAGAATGCTAATATTATTACTTTAATTCAGAAAATTTAGTCGTTTCTATGCTTAATTCCACTTTTCTCTAATTTATTTGTCTATTGTTTCTATATTCTAGTTTGTTCAGAATTTTACATTTGCAAATATCCATACACTGCAGATCGGTATTTTTTCCTCTGCATCTCACTATTCTACAACTGAATGATGGTGCAGCTGTAATTAATAAGTCAAAATGGTGGATATCCATTTTTAGCTCACCTGAGCTGAAAGCTCAAGTGAGCTTTTCTGATCACATTTTGTCTGTAGTCTGTCCGTCCCTCTGTCTGTCTGTAAACTTTTCACATTTTCGACTTCTTCTCCAGAACCACTGGGCCAGTTACAACCAAACTTGCCACAAAGCATCCTTGGGTGAAGGGGATTCAAGTTTGTTCAAATGAAGGGCCAGGCCCTCTTTCAAGGGGAGATAATAAAGAATTAGTGAAAAATTAATAGCATCTTTAAAAAATCTTCTCAAGAACTACAGGGCCAGGAAAGATGAAACTCATGTGGAAGCATCCTCAGGTAGTGTAGATTCAAGTTTGTTCAAATCATGACCCCTGGGGGTAGGGCGGGGCCACAATGGAGGATCAAAGTTTTACATAGAAATATATAGGAAAAATCTTAAAATTTTCTTCTCAAGAACAGCAAAGCCATGATGAGTCATATTTATATGGAAGCATCCTCAGATAGTGTAGATTCAAGTTTGTTCAAATCATGACCCCTGGGAGTAGGACGGGGCCACAATGGAGGATCAAAGTTTTACTTAGAAATATAAAGGGAAAACCTTTAAAAATCCTTTCAAGAACAGCGAAGCCATGATGAGTCATATTTATATGGAAGCATCCTCAGGTAATGTAGATTCAAGTTTGTTCAAATCATGACCCCTGGGGGTAGGGCGGGGCCACAACTGAGGATCAAAGTTTTACATAGAAATATATAGGAAAAATCTTTAAAAATCTTTTGAAGAAGAACAGCAGAGCTATGATGAGTCATATTTATATGGAAGCATCCTCAGGTAGTGTAGATTCAAGTTTGTTCAAATCATGACCCCCAGGGGTAGGACAGGGACACAATGGAGGATCAAAGTTTTAAATAGAAATATATAGGAAAATATCCTCTTCTGAAGAACTGCAAAGCCATGATTAGTCATTTTGATATGGAAGCATCCTCAGGTAGTGTAGATTCAAGCTTGTTAAAGTGATGACCCCCGGGGATAGGGTGGGGCCACAATGGGGGATCGAAAATTTTACATGGGAACATATAGGAAAATATCTTCTTCTCAGGAACTGAAAATCATGTTTAGTCATTTTGATATGGAAGCATCCTCAGATAGTGTAAATTCAATTTTGTTCAAATTATGACCCCTAGGGGGTAGGGTGGGGCCCAGTGGGGGATCAAAAGTTTTACATAAGAACATATAGAAAAAATATTTCTTCTCAAGAATAGAAAAGCTATGTTCAGTCATATTGATATAGAAGCATCCTCAGGTAGTGTAGATTCAAGTTTGTTCAAATGATGACCCCTTGGATAGGGAGAAGCCACAATGGGGGATCAAATTTTTACAAAAGAATATTTGGGAATTTTTTTTTAAAATCTTCTCAAGTACAACAAAGCCATTTGTTATATTGACATGGAAGCATCATCAGGTAGTTTAAATTTCAACACCCCCCCCCCCCCCCAGTAATCTTTTCATTACTGAACTGATTGGTGCTTTTGCCTAGCCAATGTGCTCAGGTGAGCGATGTGGCCCATGGGCCTCTTGTTTCTTTGAGGATATTGTTATTAATGACTTATAATTTTTATGACACTGATCTTTGTTTCATTACTTCTATTATTAAGATAAGCTTTTGACTACATCTACGAAGAACTTTTACCTATTACCTTTCTAACCATGCTTCTTAATATAAAAAGTTAATGATATATCACACAATAATTGCTGTTTGGAGGACAATATGACAATTAAGCTACCCCAAGATCAGTATTCCCCAAGCCCAAAGGCGAGTAAACATTGTAGTTCAAGGGTTGCTAAATTATCTCAGTTGTTGGAAATTTTTGATCTACTTTTAGTCCATACAGTGTAGAAAAAATTAAATGTTTATGTTCATGTGGGAGGTCTAGCGCTACATAACTTAGTATATGATTTTTAAAATGATGGACCCACAACCAATCAGAGAGCTAGGAATTATTAAATCATATAAATTTGAATGTAATATACTATATATCAACATATTTATTAAGAATGATCAAAACCAGTATAATATACGTAAACCATAAATATTCTTGATTATCTAGCTCTGATTCTGCGTCCCTGCATTTGCAGTTTGTTATTCATAGCCAACAAAAATCAACTGTATTCACAAATTTAAGCGTCTACAATTTTTTTTTTTAAAGGAATATTGTATATGTTCAAAATCGATTATCCAAATTTAACATACTTTTTTGTCATACTCGGATGGAATTCGGTGCCTATTGTTTTGAAATTTACAAAATCGGAAAGAGGAAAATATTTGTGTTTAATCCCCCCTTGATTCTTGATACAACCATACACTATCCTAACAAAGTAGTGTGGATCAAGTTGCCTTGTAAAGTTCTTGGAGTGTTCAAGAAAATTTTGTAAAGCTTGTACGTGATAGAAATCACAAAGAATCTGCAGGTGCTCTTAGATCGCACATTTATACAACTTTTCTCACCAAAAAATGCGATCACAAAAATGTGATTCCAGATGATAATGTTTGAGAATTTTCTTGCTAATGGAATGACCTTTCTACACAAAAAGAAAATAAATCTTTATGTTCACAAAAGAAAAAACTACATGTCTTCTCAGAGATTTTTTTACATTTTGCATAAGGTTTTGGAAAACAAAATAGTCTTTTAACATTCGGACATAAATGTGTTGTTCCTTGAGCTGTTGAGAAGACCAAAATTCTGAAGACTGACTGAACATATAGCATTTAAAGCTGGAATAAAGGATGTTGGGGGAAAATACTAAGCTCTTACAAGTGCTTATTTCAAAAGCTAGTGCAAAGGGTTCAATGAAGTCGGGCAAGAATTTCTTCAGTTATATTTGATGGTGTGCTGAGGGATGTTGAAGTGGAAGTGCGAGTTGATAATGACAGCGATTCAGCAGTGGTTTTAGGTGGACAGGGGCTCAGAGCTTTGGAACACGGTCAAATATGAGGAAAACAAGTCGAGTTTGTTTTAACTATTTCCAGAAAAAAAAATTTTCTAGTATTACTTTTTGTTTGATCATTGAATGGATTAATTAATATAATCAGCAACACTCAGAACAAAGGGACACCAAGAGGAATTCCTCTTGCTATTAACTTTGCTATACCTTGGGAAAAAACATATTACCCTGTCTCCTCCCACCACCCATTATGAAAAACATTGTTATTGCTAGCTGTTTATGTGGGAGGGGGAAGGGGTGAGTGGATGGTTGAAGATTGAGTGAAATGTGAGAATGATATTGGTTAAAGCATTCTGCGCTAAGTGAAGAAGCAGTCTGTAGTTCTTCAAGCAGTGCTCTAGTACTGTTCTTGAGTGCTCTCTTGCACCTTTAGCTGTTCTCATACTAGCATATCATATATGGATGTGTCATTGCTCATTCTTTCCAGAAATAGACACCTGTAGAATGTGAGTGGAACCTTTCGAAAGCCTACAATAATTCCTTTTAAATTGTTTCCGCGATAAATCTGCCTTTTCCAGAGCTTCAGAAAAATATATTTAATACAATTCACTCATTGTAGTACATATCAATAGAAAGTTGAGGAGAAGGAAAATTAACTAATAAACCCCCCCCCCCCCCCCATAAAAAATCGTCTTTAAGTTGCGTAACAAATACACAGTGTCCACTAACGTACATCGAAAATAATTTAGGAATTACGCTTTCCATTCTTTTTACACTGTATATGAATATAAAGTGAGCACAATGCCAGGCAGTACGTGATATAAAGATCATATTAGGCAAATGTAGTGGTAACCTCACATTACCAAGTCCAATGAGATGGAATGGATGTTCTTGGTTGTTTACTGCAAACTTATGAATGGGCCATTGCAGAGATTTTTCCAAAATTTAAATTATAACTTACAGCTGTACCATCATTTAGTTGTAGAATAGTGAGATGCAGAGGAAAAATAACAATCTGCAGTGTATGGATATTTGCAAATGTAAAATCCTGAACAAAGCAGAATATAGAAACAATAGACAAATATATCAGAGAAAACTGGAATTAAGTGACAAAATTTCCTGAATTTATAAAGTAATAATATTAGCATTCTTTAATCATTTTATAGTTGCTTTACACTCAGTGATATATTCACACATTCTTTCTCCTATTTGAATGACATTAACAGAAAATTAGAAAAATTGGATGTCTGCCATTTTGAATCGCCATTTTGACCTTTTTAACACCATTTTCATGAAGGCCAGCATATTTTTTCGGATTCAGCATACTCGAAATAGGTTAAAAAACTATGCTGGACCAAATAATAATTATTTGCTGTTAGAAGTATTTTTTTCTATAAATTGGACCAGACTATACCCCTTTAAACTAAAAAGTTTAATCCCCTAACTGCTCCAGGCTATAAGTTACCTGTACCTGGACAGCTGTGTGTGTTCAAGCGAGAAGTGATTTCCTGTGGCTAATTAACACCTCTGCATATGTTAAATAAACAAGGAGCCTAATCTGTATGCATTGAATAAACAGGTCTGATATTCTTATCTTCTATTATCTTATCTTATATTCTTATATTCTTATATTCTTATTGACAAAATATAAAAGGGAAATTCTAAAAATCAGAAATTTTAGTGTGATTTTTTTCAAATCGGGATTTTAGGGCAATTTTGCTTTCCCGATCGGGAAAGCGGGACCGAAGGCTAAAATCGGGAGGATCCCGCCTAAATCGGGAAAGATGGCATGTATGGTTTAATTATTTGAGATTGATTAAAAAATGAAAAAGTTAGGCCATATCATTAAAAATATCTTTGTTTTCCCTAACCCGACCCTAAGATTTCAAGTTGGGTGGGTAGGTAGGTAAATTATTTTTTTTTCTGACAGCAGTTTTGAAAGTACATGCTGTCAAATTGAATATCTTTATAAATAAGAAAGAACAAAAGAAACCAATTTTTTAACCAAATATACAAATGAAATTTAAAAGCAACATGTGTGGTATATTAGTTCACAAATATTATTCATTTGAACTTGTGAAATATCTCAGGCCAGCATAAATTTATTGACATCGATTTTTTTTTTACAAAAAGGCAAGATTCGCAAACACTCAACCATCTGCCATATTGTATCTGTATATTTTTTCAAACTTACTATCATTTTAGAGTGCTTACACAGACAATATGTCAAGGGCCTCGCGTGGCGCAGTAATTTTAGAGTTTCGTTTTTGGAGTCATTTCATAATTCAGGAGCTTATTCTAAGTAACAGACCCCGATGTCAGACGTGGAGACTGGTCAGTTGAATAGGACCGTAAAAAATGTAGGTCCATGCAGTTTTGCAGTATACATGTAGATGTTGGCTAGAAAAATATCCCTTACTGATGCTTTAAGATCATAAATGCCGAGAAAAAGTCTAAATTAGGAGCCCTCCACCAACCAGATGTTCAAATGTTGTCGACCTAACAATTTTAAAGGTATTTTAAAGCAAAGAAACAACCTATTTTCAAGGGCCTAACTAAAGAAAAATACACTGGACGTCTCAGGAAGCCGTACCATAACCCAATATTAAAGATTTCAACACTATTTGAAAAGAATGTTCCTGCTTAAACAATATTTAATTCAGACAAACCATATCTAAAGTGATCTAATGTTATAGTCACGAAGTTTACCCCATAAATAAAACAAACGAAGAAACAACATCTGAATGATATTTATCAAGATGATATAATTATATAAAGACATATTTACAACTATCGTCCTATATAGTAAAAATAAAATCATACATGAAGTGTTTCTTAGATCGAAACGAATGAAATGCAGTGAAATTTATTGATATGCATCCACATGGTGGGCCCCTCGTCTGCTCATGAGGCAGGCTTTGTCATGCTTACTACGTACGTTAATTTTAGAAGACATATTTGCAATTACCATCCTAACACTCCTTAGTCATGGTATATTTAATTCACGAAAAGTTTCAAGAGTGTAGGATTCTAATAAGTAAAAGATGTATGCTGAGCCTCATGAGGCAGGCTTTGTCATGCTTACTACGTACGTTAATTTTAGAAGACATATTTGCAATTACCATCCTAACACTCCTTAGTCATGGTATATTTAATTCACGAAAAGTTTCAAGAGTGTAGGATTCTAATAAGTAAAAGATGTATAGTAAGGTTGATACATCGCCGTTGTTTTGTAACATGAACTAACCCTCTGTGGCCACATGTTGTTGGCGCCAAAGGAGAGTAAAATAAAAGCTGCCGTTCTGATAAAAAACGGATTTTGATGAAATTGTATTTCATAAAGTTGATAAACAAAAAAAAATATTTGAATAATCTTATTTAAAAAACTTTTCAGTCGGCATGATTTAAGTGGGTCAGTCACATTAGGGGAAACAAAGGTATTTTTTATTTTGGCCTTATGATAATTTTTGTGTTTTCATTTTTTTAAATCTTGAAACAAAAAGTGTTGCCATTTAAAAAAAAAATCAAATAGACCATAGGGGCTTGTCCTCCAGATTGTTAAATATAAAATAAATTTTTAAAAATTTTGAATCTTCTCTAAGTACACTTAAAAGTTGTAAAAATAGAGATTCTGAAACTTTCAGTCATGAAACACCATGTTTAAAAAAGACATACCACACCTATATACATTAACTCTACAAGGGATGAAAGCTCTCGTCTTGGAAAAAATACCCCCACCCACTTCAGCGCCTTTTTCTGGACTCTAAAGCATTAATTTATTTCGTTGCCATGGTTCTGTGCCCTAAGTGATGATTTTTATCCATGTGTCTGTCCGTACCTTACATACAGTCCCTGAAATGTTCTACTTTCCCATTTTTCTGTTCGCTTACCGTTTGTTCAGTGTACTTTCACCGCTCGTTCAGCATCTTTTAAAAATCTTCTTCTCAAGAACCACAAAGCCAGGGAAGATGAAACTCATGTGGAAGCATCCTCAGGTAGTGTAGATTCAAGTTTGTTCAAATCTTGACCCCCGGGGGTAGGGGGGGGCACAGTGGAGGATCAAAGTTTTACATAGAAATGTGTTGGAAAAACCTTTAAAAATCTTCTTCTCAAGAACAGCAAAGCCATGATGAGTCATATGGAAGCATCCTCAGGTAGTGTAGATTCAAGTTTGTTCAAATCATGACCCCCGGGGGTAGGGCGGGGGCACAATGGAGGATCAAAGTTTTACATAGAAATATATGGGAAAAATCTTTAAAAATCTTCTTCTCAAGAACAGCAAAGCCATGATGAGTCATATTTATTTGGAAGCATCCTCAGGTAGTGTAGATTCAAGTTTGTTCATATCATGACCCCCGGGGGTAGGGCGGGGCCACAATGGAGGATCAAAGTTTTAAATGGGAATATATAGGAAAAATCTTTAAAAATCTTCTTCTCAATAACAGGAAAACCCTAATTGGTCATATTTATATGGAAGCATCCTCAGGTAGTGTAGATTCAAGTTTGTCCAAATCATGACCCCCGGGGGTAGGGGGGGGGCACAGTGGAGGATCAAAGTTTTAAAGAGAAATATATGGGAAAAACCTTTAAAAATCTTCTTCTCAAGAACAGCAAAGCCATGATGAGTCATATTTATATGGAAGCATCCTCAGGTAGTGTAGATTCAAGTTTGTTCAAATCATGATCCCTGGGGGTAGGGGGGGGGCACAGTGGAGAATCAAAGTTTTACATAGAAATATATAGGAAAAATCTTTAAAAATCTTCTTCTCAATAACAGCAAAGCCCTAATTGGTCATATTTATATGGCAGCATCCTCAGGTAATGTAGATTCAAATTTATTCAAATCATGACCCTCTGGGGGTAGGGCAGGGCCACAATGGAGGATCAAAGTTTTACATAGAAATATATGGGGAAAATCTTTTAAAATCTTCTTAGGAACAGCAAAGCTCTGATTGATCATATTTATGTGGAAGTATCCTCAGGTAGTGTAGATTCAAGTTTGTTCAAATGTTGACCCCTTGGGGGTAGGGTGGGGCCACAATGGAGGATCAAAGTCTGAAATATAAATATATAGGAAGATTTCTTGTGATGAGGAACTGCAAAGCCATGATTAGTCATTTTGATATGGAAGCATCCTCAGGTAGTGTAAATTCAATTTTGTTCAAATGATGACCCCTGGGGTAGGGTGGGGCCCAATAGGGGGATCAAAAGTTTTACATAAGAACATATAGAAAAAATATTTCTTCTCAAGAACAGAAAAGCTATGTTTAGTCATATTGATATGGAAGCATCCTCAGATAATGTAGATTCAAGTTTGTTCAAATGATGACCCCGGAGGGTAGGGCGGGGCCACAATGGAGGATCGAAAGTTTTACATAAGAACATATAGAAAAAATATTTCTTCTCAAGAACAGAATAGCTATGTTTAGTCATATTGATATGGAAGCATCCTCAGGTAGTGTAGATTCAAGTTTGTTCAAATGATGACCCCTGGGATAGGGAGGAGCCACAATGGGGGATCCAATTTTTACAAAGGAATATATGGGAAATTTTTTTTTTTAATCTTCTCAAGTACAGCAAAGTCATTTGTTATTTTGACATGGAAGCATCAGCAGGTAGTTAAAAAATCAAGCCCCCCCCCCCCCCCCCCCCCCCCCCCCCCCCGTTAATCTTGATTTGTGCTTTTGCCTAGCCAATGTGCTCAGGTGAGCGTTGTGGCCCATGGGCCTCTTGTTTTTCTTGTTTTGTTACCATAGAAACACATGTACATGTTACAACTATTTCTGAGAATTATAGATAGTATTTTGGATTAAATATCTACGGAGCGATGTACATTGATGGTGAAGTTAAAAAATTATTTATTCAAATTGTAAAACTCTAAAAATTGACAAAAAAATAAATAAATGAAAACAGAAGGTTTTGGTGGAGCTGGAAGGGTATAAGGTTTTCTGCTTTACAAATATAGTCAAAGTCTACTCTCTTGTAAAAGAGGGAAAAAAAATCATCATCACTGTAACTGTATACATGTATATGTTTACCATTCGATATAGTTAAGACCCCCCCTTTCCCAAATCTGCCAGTCAGTATTTTCGAATTCAGTATATTTTAGTTCATCACATTAAAAAGGAAGTCAATGCATTTTGTGACATTAAAATTTCAGTTTATAAATCTAAGATAGTCATTAATAAGCAATGGTGGTTCAAAATACATGTGCCGATGGTAGTATTTGAATTAGCTAGGATCAAATTCACAGGGCTCGACATTAACTTTTTTTCCTACTTGTCCATTCGGACAAGTGACCAAGACATTTACTTGTCCGAACTTCACCTTCACTTGTCAAAAAATGTTTCAATAAAGATCTAATACCGTCAACTTGAAAACTATAATAAAGTCCATTACACATGACATGTGCTTGATTGATTTGTGATGTTATTGATAAATACAACAAACACATAAAACGAAATTTTATCTAGGCTTTCTGTTCTGACAATGAAAATGTCCACAAGTGAACCTGTCAACATCAAACAGAATCCAAACTTCATTAAGTTCGTAAGTTCCATGCCTTGTCAGTAGTATGCAATTACTGAACTTCGATCCCGATCGAATGTGAACTCAATTAATAGCGATCCCTATCTGGATCGAAGTCCGGTTTTTATGTACAGCTTCCTGAAACTACTGATTAACTTTGAACAGTCGTTCTTTTTATTATTTAGAGACTCCTTTACATTAAAATGCACTTGTCCAATCGGACAAGTGCCCAGCAATATTCACTTGTCCGTAATTTTTTTTCACTAGTACCGGACAAGCGGACAAGCGTTAATGTTGAGCCCTGATTCATGCGGCTTAATTATTCGAAGTGTTTATGTCCAATGCATTTTATTTATTAATTTATTTATTTGTTGAGCAGTGTTATGAATCAGATCTAGAAATGATCAAAAGAGTGTTTTAAACTCCTTGGGAACACTAGATCTTTGCCTTGGGCGTGACGAGACTTTCACAGCAGCGCAGTGTCAAATAATTTTGATTGACAGGACAAGTACGTGGACTTCGTGTGAACTTGAAGCAGGGGAAAAAATGATTGACTGCTAAACAAATTGATTTAAGGAATAACTGTCTAGTTTTTTGGTTTTATGATGTAATCAATCAATTTGCTCGCATGATAATTTGCATAAACGCCGAAGCGTAAAATTATCACACGAGCAAATTGATTGATCATCATCATAAAACCAAAAAACCAGACCGTTATTCCTTATATTTACATTTTTACTTGATCCTTGATTCAATTAAAAAATTCAATAATAAGAAATCTCAGCATCCCCACCAGGTGTATTACTAAGCAACATGCAGCGAAAAAGCATGCAGTTCTGTCACGTGCTGAGCAAATTGATTTATGGGGTTATAAAGCCATTACCTTATTTGTAGTTTTATCTCCGAGAAAGACATTGGAAAATGTAAATTAATTTGTTGATAAAGAATTGTTATTTCACTGCCTGATATATTTTAAAAAATAAATAAGACTTGGAAATTTTTGCTTGATACTGGTACATGCATTTTGGGAGGGGGGGGGGGGGTCTAAGACGATATCTCTCTATCTTTCTCTGTATAATTCGTCTGTTTATATATAAGTATGGCAGCATATTACTAAAATATCAATTACTGAAATTCAAATCTATAACGTAATATGAATGCCTCTTTATATGGTCTTGTCCACATGTCATGACGGGGAAGGGGTGTGTGTGTCTAAAGTAGAAGTCTGCTAAAAAATCGTTAAAAATAAAAATGTCACAAAAAAAATATAATTGCATGAAATTTAGAATACTTGTGTATTTATGTAACACAGCCAAAGACCTTTGTAAAATATTTTTAATTGTGATTTTTTTTTTATTATTTTACACGGAATTGCCTCTATATGGAAACTCACTTATCCTTGTAATTTTCTCTACTTTAACTGCAGAGTTTTGTATTAGTAACAATGTTTAACAGCGATAAATTTTTTGTGTCTAAACAGCTTAATTTAAACATAATAATGTGCAGAAAATTTTGTAAGAAACACAATTAATAGGCATATTTAATGTGCATTTTCTTACAATAATGTGGAAACGTTTGTTTATTTATTTATTTATTCTGGAAGTGTTCAGAACAATTTTTAACATGCTATGCTAATGTCGGCACTCCAAAATCAAACTATTTAGGAAATGTATTGATGTTTTTGCACCTAACAATAGAATAAAATAGAATGCATACAGTGCAAGGAAAGGATCGGAGGCATTCCGAATAAATCATTCATCTTGCATTCACTGTTCGTTCACCGTTCACTTTGCACTTGCGTTTGCACTCTGTTCGCATTTGCTCACCATTCACCAACGGCTCACCAAATTGCATTCAGCATTCACACATCTTTCACTCAGCGTTTGCTCTGCGTTCGTTCACTGTTCGCTCACCATTCAAGTGGGAAAGTAGAAAGTTTCACGGACTGTAACAAATTTTGGTCGCAGTTTTCTCAGCAACTACTCATCACAGATGCTTGAAATTTTAGCACACTCTTTGTTTAGGCATGCCATATATTGTGATTTATTTTTGTTCTAATCTGATGTCAACTTCCTGTTTATCCATGCATCTGTCCATATATGTACCATACATAACAAACTTTGGTCGCAGTTTTCTCAGCAACTACCAGGTACTCATCACAGATGCTTGAAATTTTAGCACACTCTTTGTTTAAGGATACACCAAAGGTTTTTTTTCAAGATTTTCAACAATTTTGAGACTTTTGGCTAAGAAAAAGAAGTTAATCACTGCTTTATAATGCATGTAAAATTTTTGGTAATTATGAAATGGTTTTCTAATTAATTAACAATAATGAAACATAAACACTACCACATGTGAATGTTCCGTTATTGAAGCTTCTGATTTGATCTGTGACTGCCTGCTCATGAAAGACGCAATAAATCACTGTGACCACTTGGGGAATTCTACACTAGCCACACAGAGGTTATCAGTAATTAAACTACAGGGACTCTAGATTTAGAGAAGGAGATCTAACAGATCACTGATGACCGTAAAATAGGAGGTGGAGCTTAGCTCTTGTCATTTTGCCGGGAAATCTTTCTGATTCAGAATTGAACCTATTTTACTTAATTAAAAGCATCTAAATACAGAAAAGAACCTCCCATTCTTGTGAATATGGATGGAAAATATGGCTAAGTGACAGGTATCCAAAGCTGAATCTCCAAGGTGTCATATATTCCTAGCTTTGGCAGATTTTGTTGTGTAATGGGTTTTTGCCCTCTACTGTAAAGTAAGATCAGACAGATTGTGGTATTATTTCAAAGGATTCAGCTCCCTTATTTATTGACCAATTTCTCTGAAAGTTGGATGGGTTGCTTCTCAAATGTGTGTTCACAAAACCGTATCTCAGATTTTTGATATCTAGCTTAGTTTTGGAATAATTGAGGGAAATGTTAAATTAGGCTAATAAATTGTTAACATTGAAGGACAAATGGCTGTAACTTTTGAATTAGAAGATTAATTAAAAAATCTGAGATACAGTTTTTAAGTTCAATCTTTAATCTACCTTGAGGCAAAATTACCACTTTGAGGGGTTAAATACAAAAATGTTGATTTATAAAATATTTATGCATTAAAATTTACATTAATATTTAAATAATTTTTAAATAAGTTATTTATTAAAGTTTAAATTACGATAATTAAATAGTAAATTTAACAAGCTTTCAAATGATATATACTTTTATTATGTTATCTTTGATAATGAAAGAATTACATGCAAATTAAATTCTGGCATTTGAAAACCTTTGGTGTATCCTTAAGCATGCCATATGTTGGGATTCTTTTTTGTAACCATCCAATGTCCACTTCCTGATTATCACTGTGTCTGTCCATAACTGAACTTGTATATTCACATCAGAGCGGGGTTATTATTACGTAGTGAGCATTGGCCCACAGACTTCTTGTTTCTTCAACAGTACATTAACATCAAATAAATGATTACGGTATGATGTTTGACTCACAGTGCCAACATAATTTGTGACGTGGTTATGAAATAATTTACTTATTATATAATAAATTTTTAAATTTTCAAATAATATTTTAAAATGCAACTAGCAATTATATGATTACATGGAACTGTGAAAACAAATTATTTGTCTATGTTCCTTCATGCATAAAGTCCAGTGAGCTCTAGGGTCTAGGAGATAATTGATTATGCAAGGTGAAGCAAGACCAAGTGCCCTAATTAAGAGATAATTAGTTGCTCTGCCTTAAAAATTGAAAGACAGTAGATTTTAGATTTGTTTGAGATTAAAGTTTCAGTTAGAGAAATTTTATGTTCTGATTTTCTGATTATCTCAGGTTATCATTAAAAATATCTTGATTTCCCCTAACCCGACCCTAAAATCTCAAGTTGGGTAAGTAGGTAGGTAAGTAATTTTTTTCTGACAGCAGCTTTGAAAATACATTCTGAGATTTGATGGAATAATACCTTTATAATTCAAAAAATTACAAAAGAAAGCAATTTGTTAACAGAATATCATACAAAGGCCATTTGACAGCACTTGTGAAACTCACGCAATTTATTGAAATCGAATATTCAAAAAGACAAGATTCTCAGATACACAAAACCAGCTATCCAATGCTTAAAGATACTTATCTTTTAAAACAACCAGTATTAACCATCCATTCTGTAATGACAGATATTAACCTTTTATCCATAATCGTCAGTCAAAATTCAATGTACCTCGTCGTCTATGATTTCCCGCGGACATGCATGTCTATATACTGTATACACGCTCGTGAATCCTTCATCAATATTCATGAAAAGGCTGAATTCTTAATTGCAGATCTTGTTTAATTGTTCTGTAATTACAATGACTAATTTAGTAAAACTTTGGGGAAAAGTATTTATTTTTTATTACACATCATGTTTCTCAAATCATTTAATAATTATGTTTCACATAAAAAATCGCGTTTATATAGCGTGTATATCTTTAATCAAGTTGATTTTTGTTCAGACAAATCATTATTGATACTTTTAACTATCACTGAAAAATTCTACTAATGCTATTGTGATACAATGTCAAGGTTTTGTGATTTCGGAACTCCACACAAACCCTTGACATAAGTCACTATTTAAAAGTTGGGCTAGAAGCTACTATTTCATTTGTTCCTGGTCTAGGACTTGAACCAATCAGAAAACAGCTTTTATTGTAGGTAAGTTTAATAAATAAATATGACTCGTCTTAAAAATGGAAAGTGTCGATACTGTAGGATTTGTGACTAGTTACATTAAATGAAACATCGGGGATTAATTTTTGGAAGATCGTCCTCCTAACAATCACAAAAGATATGCTCTGGAGTTGGGCCATTTGAAAACGACGGATTTGAAAATAATATTCTCATTGGTTAGTTTATTATTACCCATTACGTCATGTGTAACTACAAACCCAACTTTTAAATAACGACTTATGTCAAGGGTTTGTGTGAAGTTCTGAAATCACAAAACCTTGACATTGTGAGGATGATACATGTATTGCTGATATACATTCTACTAGCCCAACTGAATTTTTACGAGGGCACCAGACTAGTACTTTTGGCACTGTATTTAATGGAAAATTGATGAATTTGTATCGATTTATTTTTGATTGTAAGTTTCAATCTGCACTTTCTCTGACTGGCAATAAATCATAACTTGCATTGATAATCATGCTCAGGAAGTGAAACAAAAATACAGAAAAAATAAAATTTTAATGCATTTTATGATATTTATTTATTTTACAATTTTAGAATTAAAATAAAATTTTTGACATTTCTGTTATAAATTAATAATTACATTGAAAAAAAATAACTAATATCTGTTTTTGTCTTTCGTTGTGGCCAGGACATGCGTTTTTTGTCTTCTGTCAACATTCCAATATTTTCAGCTTTTTCTCTGGAATAGCTGAACCAATTTCAATACATAGTGTCGATGGGTAAAGGGGAACTAAAATTATGAATTTCTTGGTCTCAGCCCAGGACAAGAGGTGTGGGGCCAAAAATCAAAATAAATGCAGTCCTCAAAAATCTTTTCTCCTGAAAACCAAGCAGTCAATCTGTTAACATTATTATTTCAAACACTGAGCTCTCTTTTAAGTTTGTAAAATTCTTGGCTCCAAAGTCAGGCGTTCTGGTGTAAGGTGAGGGCTCTAAAGATCAAATAGTGAAAATGAATAAATTCTTCCAGGATCTTCTCCACATATTATATTACATATTACCAAATATATTCAGCAGACAAACAAAGTGCATAAATATGATGAGGAAGAGTGCTTCTTCCAAAATTGTGAAAGGGTTCTGGTGTTAATGTGGGGCTGTATTGATGATACAGTGAAAATGCATTAAGGTCAGACAACACGTTCCTCAAAAATATATAATTTTTCCCAAGAATTTGTCATTGAAGTATTGCTACTTAAACAAGTTTCCTCACCAAAAATTGAGGTACCTTACCAGGCATTTGGGCAAAATACCAGAGGGTGATATTTCCTATATAATCCATATAGGTAATCTTTTGAATTGCCAATGTTACAATTTCTGGTGTACTTATTTTTTAAAACATATTGAAAACAATTAAGAAATCACAAGAGAATGACAATTATGAATAATTTTTGATATAATACCAAGGTATACAAAACATATAATTGAGTAACGTGTCGTCTGACCTTAATTCTCTGAATATATTCATTTCTGCTTCTGGGTTTGTAGCTTACCAGCTAAGTGCATGGTTTTGATGAGCAAGGGACTTTTTCTAAAATTTTGACCTGGGGTAGGGTAGGTCCACAAAGGGCAATCAAAGTTTTATATTGGAATATATTGGGAAAATCTTTAAAAATCTGAAGAAGAACAGGAAAGCCATGGTTAGTCATATTTTTATGAATGCTTCTGCAGATTGTGTAGTTACTGGTAGTTTGTTCAATTCATGACCTCAAGGTATATGGTGAACCATAATGGGTGATCAAATTTTTTAGCTCACCTCAACGAAGTTCAGGGAGCTTATATAATACCTTCGGCGTCGGCGTCCCAGGTTAAAGTTTTTGTAGCAGATTTCTTTTCAAGTACTTCTATGCCGTATATTAATCAGAGATGCATGGAGGATGCTTCAAGTATGTTTCATTGTACCAGTCAAGGTTTCAGATGCTGCAATTTCAGCTGAAGAATGACCAGGGTAATGTTTTTGGAGCAGGTTAAAGTTTTTGGAGCAGGTCTCATTTCCAAGTAACTATAAGCCCTATTTTGACCAAACTTGCATGGATGATACATCTAAGGAAGCACACAGTCACTACCATGCTTGCTTCAGATGCTGGATCTGACCTACATTTTCCAGATGAATGACCAGGTTGAAGTTTTTGGAGCAGGTCTCATTTCTAAGTAACTATAAGCCCTATTTTGACCAAACTTGCATGGATGATACATCTAAGGAAGCACACAGTCACTACCATGCTTGCTTCAGATGCTGGATCTGACCTACATTTTCCAGATGAATGACCAGGTTGAAGTTTTTGGAGCAGGTCTCATTTCTAAGTAACTATAAGCCCTATTTTGACCAAACTTGCATGGATGATACATCTAAGGATGCACACTACTGGACTTGCTTTGGATGCTGGATTTGACCTACTTTTTCCGGTTGAGTGACCAGGTTAAGGTTTTTGGAGCAGGTCTATTTCCAAGTAACTATAAGCACTATGTTGACCAAACTCAGTGATTCATTTTGAAAATGGTTATCATGGGTCCAAAGGACCCCTCTTTATGACAACAATGAGTCCCATGTCAAAACCAATGAGTCCAAATCCAATGGTACCGTATATTCAAATATTTCAGAGGAAATTCTGGTGAAATATAAAAGAGTATTGCACAAAAGTGCGATTGTGTTATTGTACCTGTGAGTGGTTTATACTATTACTATCAACTGGAAGTAAGAAAACACGATTTTGTGGCATGAAAATAATATACTGTCAACTGTGCACCTTGATTCTATTTTTAGACTGTAAATACGATCATACACATTGAATGCACAGAGGCAGACCAGTTGTTCTGTTGAATGAAGTAAAGAAAGTTTTGGGTTTTTATTATACGAAAAATAGTCAGAAAGAAGAATGATCTAATACTTATTAGCTTCTGAGGAAAAAATTAAAATGATACAGGTTACAGGTAAAATACAAATGTAATGGTATATATCTAGACTATAATAGTACACGCTAAATGTTTCACAAGACATAATCGAACCATCTAACTTTCAAATATTTTGTGATAATTGCTTCTTTGTTAACTGCAATTTAACAGTAAAGTGTGAAATCTGACCTGTTGTTGGCATCCTTGTACCTTTTAAAATTGCTCATGCATATAGCTTATCACGTGGATATGATGCAATCAGCGAAATTTTGAAGCAGATTATACCAAAATAATTTAAAATAATACATGTTATTCTAAAAATTTAATGCATCCATTGGGATGCACATTTATTGAAATAATGTGTCCTGATCAAAATTCATGCGTAATTTACACAGGACGGACACCAAAATGAATCACTGCAATCTAAACTTGCATGGATGACACATCTAAAGATGCACACTAGCAGGCTTGCTTCGGATGCTGTATCTGTCCTACATTTTCCAGATGAGTGACCAGGTTAAAGTAAACTATAAGGGCTATCTGAACCAAACTTGCATGGATGATACAAAACTGGATGAACACTCTCAAACTTGCTTCAGATGCTGGATATGACATTCGTTGAGATGAGCTCTGTAATCTCTGATTACCTGGTACCTATGGTTTTATGCCTCCGTAATCAAAGAATTGGAAGCATATAGTTTTTGCCCTGTCCGTCCATCTGTTTGTCCGCAAAAACTTTAACCTTGCCCATAACTTTTAATTGATTGGAGCTATGGCTTTCATATTTCACGTGTATTCCTTGTGACAAGACCTTTCTTTGGGTACCATCATATTTGACCTTTTGACCTTTGAGTTTGATCCACTTTTGCAAAATTTTATGAGACTTTAACCTTGGCCATAACTTTTGAACAGTTAGAGCTTGGGCTTTCAAACTTCACATGTGTATTCCTTGTGACAAGTCCTTCCTTTGGATACCAACATCTTTGACCCTTTGACCTTTACCTTGGAGTTTGACCTACTGTTCAAAAAAACTTTAACCTTGGCCATAACTTTTGAACAGTTTGTGCTAGGTCTTTCATACTTCGCATGTGTACTCCTTGTGACAAGCCCTTTCTTTTGTTACCAACAACTTTGACCTTTTGACCTTGACCTTCGAGTTTGACTTACTTCAATTTTGAAAAATTTAAACCTTGGCTGTAAGTTTTGAAAAGTTAGTGCTAGGGCTTTCATACTTCACAAATGCATTCCTTGTGACAAGACCTTCCTTTAAATACCAACAACTTTGACCCTTTGACCTTGACCTTGGAGTTTGACCTACTGTTCAAAAAAACTT